>NW_010409311.1:0-229 GCF_000710305.1 Buceros rhinoceros silvestris
GGCGCTTCTCCCCACCGATGGAGAGGGACCGAGAGCAGCAGGTCTCAGCCAGCCCCCCATGGCCTCAGGTCCTTTGGAGGCACCGCGGGGCTCTCGGACACCCCCAGCGCCGCGGGAATCACCTGGGGAGAAATCCAGGAGCCTGGAAGAGGAAGGGGGAGAGGGACCAGCCCCATCCCCGCATCCCAGGGCACCGCCGACACCGCAGGGGATGGAGAGCAGCCATCCT
>NW_010409311.1:545-942 GCF_000710305.1 Buceros rhinoceros silvestris
GTTGACAAGTCTGAAGGCTTCTGGGACCTTGGGTGACCAGAAAAATAATGCATCAAAGACCTCATGGATGCCTGAAGACAGATAAAAACTTTGAGCCAAAATGTTCTATGAATATTTAACTACCATCAATATTTAATTGGCAGATAGAGAGAGATTAAGAGCAGAGGGTGACCAGAAAAATAATGCATCAAAGACCTCATGGATGCCTGAAGACAGATAAAAACTTTGAGCCAAAATGTTCTATGAATATTTAACTACCATCAATATTTAATTGGCAGATAGAGAGAGATTAAGAGCAGAGGGATCCATCTCTGTGTTTGCTCCAGCCCCGCTCCATGGGTACATGGGTGCTGGTGGCGGTGGGGAGGGACACAGTGCTGCCTGCAGCTGGGCGTGG
>NW_010409311.1:1087-2578 GCF_000710305.1 Buceros rhinoceros silvestris
GAGACCCCAAAGGAAGGGAAGGAGACCCCCCAAAAGGAAGGGTTTTCCTAGCCCCTCCCTGAGGGGCTGCAGGCCAAGAGAGGAGGGGTAACTCATGCCAGACATGGGTGCTGTGTCTCCAAAACAGCCATCCAACAAAAATCTGCAAAAAAGTCTGTTCAGAGATTCAGGATGCTCCAAAAAGAGCATCTTTTCCCACCAACACCATGGGCCCCACCACGTTCCGATGAATTGGCTGCTGAGAGCAGTGAATGGAGCTGGTGAGCTTCTGCAGGGAGTGGATCAGGGTCCGAGCTTTCCCGGGGACACTGGAAGGGGGAGAGCTCTCAGGAAACGCAGTGCTGCTGAGGGCTGCTCAGCCTGGGGCGCTGGGCAGGACCAGAGCGCAGGAGATGGCCCTGGGAGATGAACGCTGGAGGTGAATTCTCCCCCGCCTCGAGTCCCTCCAGCTTTTGGTCCGTGCACACCCTGCTCTAGGCTTGAAACCCGCCTCCTGTCCTGGTGCCTCTGAAACCCTCTGCCTGTTGGCCACAGCCAGTGGGGCAGAAAGGTACCCAGCTGCCCCCCAGCCACCCTCCTCTGCCCACACCGCCTGTCTCTGTGCTATTGCTTCGCCCTCGGTCTAAGCCACGAGCGCCCAAGTGTCTAATCCACTATTGATCCCGAATGAACAATCCCTCTAGGTGACAGCGATGGCTGGGGGGTGGCAGGATGGGAGGGGATGGGCACTCTGTGTGCCGCTGTGGTCCTCTCCTAGACCATGTCCCCATGTCCCCCATGTCAGGGGACATCTCAGCAGCCTCCAGCTTCCAGCCCAAGCACACAGCTCCTACCCTTCATGGTAGGCTCGTCCTGGGCCACCACTGTTCCCAGCATGGGGAGAGGGTCGAGAATGGGGAGGGCTCACCTTACCTGTCCCTGGAGCCTCCCACTACAGCTCATTCCTGAACTTTGGGGGCCCCTTTCCCATACTTTGAGGTTATTTCCCTCTCAGGGACTGGAGAGGGCAGTAAAAGCCCAGCTGTGATGGGTTTTCCGTGCTGCTGGACCAGGTGCAGGCAGGACCTGCCATGCAGGACAAGCACCTTTGCAATGCATTTACAGCCCCTAAAACACCTTAAAAGCTCTTCCCAACCCCTTCCTAGCCAAAGTATTGCTTGTGCAAGCAAAGAACTTCGTGGGTGCAACCCAGAGGGTGTCTGGCTCCGGGCATGGACCAAGTCTCAGAGGTGAGGATGTGGGGTTGGGGCTGGGACAGCCCATGCTGGTTCATGCCCCCTTCTCCATCCCAGTGCTGCTCCCCACAGCCCCTGCCAGGCAGCAGGGAGCTTTGGGGCCGTGTCCTCTTGTACCTGGGGATATCCTGGTGGCTTTACTCTCCCAGGCAGGGTTTTGTTGTTGACCTAGTCCTTGAGCATCTCCCAAGCTGTGGATGCTGCGAAACAGGGGGGTATTTCACACCGGCAGCATGCAGCCATACGCTTTCCCGGG
>NW_010409311.1:2683-3077 GCF_000710305.1 Buceros rhinoceros silvestris
TTCCCCCCTCTTGTTTTTGATCTACTTGGAGAAAAAGCCTTCGATGCCCTTTTTCCCCGCTACAGCAGCCAGGGCAGAGCTGTGGGAGCCAGCCGGGCTGGGAGTCAGCCTGGGAGGTCCCCACCCTCCATCCCTCCATCAAGACAGAACCTGAGGAGTACCTGGAGAACAAAAGCAACCTCCCAAAGCCCGGCCTGGTGTCTTTAATCCCCAGCTATGTTGAACTCAGCCCTGACACCCCACACACCCCGCAGCAGTGCTGTCACCCCGCGGCGGGCCCCGGCCCCGGGAGGACGGGGATTATGCTGGATCATTCATGTATAAAATTGCTCCTTGTCCAGCAAGGAGCCCCGTCGGCAGGGGAAACCGTGAGTGGCTCCGTACGCTGCCCAGG
>NW_010409311.1:3242-3848 GCF_000710305.1 Buceros rhinoceros silvestris
CGTGCCACGCGGCGGCTGCCGTTTCCATATCTGGGCCATTCACCACTCGAGACTTTTAGCGCCCGGAGCAATGGCATGTACTGCTGATGAGTTCTTTCTGCTCCAGTAATTACAGTGAGGAATTTGTCAGAACGAGCTTTCTAAAACCTTCTTGTCTTGTTCTGATTTTACCTGGAGTGTAAAAAGTCATTAGTACGGTAAAACGGAGGCTGTGCTAAGCCAGCAAGCCATCCAGATAACGCAGTTTACATCCACTACACACTCAATATGCAGCAAAAAAAAAAAAAAATTAATTCCTGGCTTTCTATTTTACCCAGATGGAGTTTTCCATGATTGAAATTAGCAGGATGAGAAGACAAGCGGAGAAGGTGGCAGGCCCGTGGGCTGGGCATGGTGTGATGTGCCAGCTGCAGGCGCCTTGTCTTGCCCCGGTGGTTGCACCTCTGGCTGCCAAGGCACAGAGTACCCCGGCCACTGGCCCCCTCCGGGATGGGCCAGCCCTGCTGTGGGGCAATCTGGGTTTCACCCACGACCCCTCTTTCAGGAGCTTCGCTCCTGCCTGCTGTTGCAAGCCCAGGTTCATCGGGTACACGTGTTGTAGTTTGG
>NW_010409311.1:3950-7831 GCF_000710305.1 Buceros rhinoceros silvestris
GGGCCAGCACCAAGCCACAGTGATGGGGCCATGCTGCCCCCATACAGAAAAGCGGGTGGAAAACTCACTCAGATGATGCCTCAGATCCCACCTCAGATCCCACCTCAGTTCCCCTGTGGCTGCTGCGAGCCTCCCGCTGCAAGACATCGAGCCAAGGGTGGGGAAAACCCGTCCTGATCCCAACGTGGCCTGAAAATAGCATCGTTCATGGTTTCAAAGCCTCCCAGCCCCCTCGGGCTCCTGTTTCAGGAATATTAGCAGATGTCAGGGAATGTCTGGGGAACTCAGGCTTGAAATGAGCCAGTAAAAAAAATCATACCAACAGGAGCAAAAAGGAACTGAGGTCAGGAGACATTGTGAAGCGGGTGTCAGCACCCTCCCTGCTATTTCAGGCAGGAAGCTGCGCTCCCGGCTGGCCGGCAGTGCCAGCAGGGCTCTGCCCACCCCACTGCGGGGAGACGGGTGGGTGTGACAAGACCCAGGTCTTGTTTTTAAACTTTCCAGACAAAAGATAATTGAAATTTAGCAAAATGTCTAACATGGCAAAGTGGATTTCTCTTACAGACCTCTCCTCCATCCCCCTCCAGGGATGATGCCCAGCTGGGTACCACATTAATCCCTGATGCTGCTTCACCCCTGTCCTGCCTGAAACTCAGTGGAATCTCCCACCCTCTGCAGCCTTTGGGTTTTTTGTTAAAAAGGTTTAAAATGTTTTTGTCTTGGGCTCTAATCAAAGCATTTTGGTTTGGACTTAATTAAATTACAACTTTTGGGGGGCTGAAAGGAAACCCTTTGGTGGGGGCTGCTTGGATTTCAGAGTATTTCTAGCATCCCTGAAGGCCACTTCAAAGAGGAGATGTGATTTCCACATGCAAACCCCAAACCTTCAGATTTCATCCCTTCTTACTTACTTTCACAAGCGACCTGTGGAAGTGCAACCAAGTCTGGAAACACTTTTGGCGTCACCAGATCTGTCTTTCGGGCAGACCCCAGGGAACAGGAGAACATTTCATGCCCAGGGTTCCCCCCAGAGGTGCAGCGCCTCCCAGGTGCCAGGCAGGTGCTTTGGTGCCTAGAAAGGTGTCTGGGAAATGAGGTTTCTAAGCCGGACAGCAGGTTAGTCCCTGTGCACAACAAAGCTTGGCTTCTCTTTTTCCTCTTCCTTTTTCTCCCTTGAGCTATTTTGGGGTGCAAAGACCAGTTTTTCCCTTTGCTGCACCCCGACTCTGCTCACCCAAAGGGCCCCAGTGTGCAATTTGCAGGACCACTGATTAATATTAATTATTACCTCTTGTTAACAAGGTGAAACCCAGTATATGTGCGCCCCGGAAAGGCCGGCGGCTTCGTGCTCTGCTCCCAGGGTAAATAGCAGGTGAATAAGATTAGGAGCTGTGAGTGTGCGCTAAGAGCCTTAACCAGCAATTCCCAGAAATGGTGGGGAAATAATTCAATTTTATTGATGTGATGCCGCTATGTCGGAGCCGGGCTTGGACCACGGCTCCCTGCGGCACAGGAGCTGCCCAGGACACATCAGTGGGGGGTCTTGATTCCACCCCACCAAAGAGTTTCCAAACAGGATGTCAGAAGCATTAAGGGGATGGATTCGGGAGGGCAGTGGTGATGGGGAGGGTCTGGGGGCTTCACTTTCCTCCCCAGGCTCCCTTTCCACTGCTCCTGGGTCTCCCCAGCCAGATGTGGGTGTCCCTAAATGGAGCCTGCAGATCCTCCCCCAAGGCTGGCTGTCACCTTGCGGTGGTGGTGGGGCCATGGAGGCGAATCGCAGTGTTCACTGTGCCAGTAAAGTTGCCTTTGGTTTCAGTGCTGGAGAAGAACAGTGCTCAGCCAGCTACTATTTTTATTTTGCTGAAAAAAATGGCAGTTTTGGGTTGGCAGAGGGAAATGAGACACCGGTTCAAGGTCAAGTTCCAGTGGCTTTGGCCAGAAAACCCAGAAAAATAACCCTATGCAGGTGATTCAAAGCATCCAACCTCGCGGTCCCGGAGGGGGATTTTCTTTCACCTCTTTGCCCAAACCCAGTGCCAGAAAGTGGCTGCAGTCATGAGGAGGCTTGTGGCAGGAGGACCCCGTGTCCCACCCTCGCTGCTCTCCATGGCTCCGGCTCTGCCCTTGTCTGGTTTTTCTGCCCCTTTTTCTAGCTCCATCCTCAGTTTCCAGCAGTTTGGCTGTTGCCCCCCGCTGCAGTGCTGCCCCGGGCGCTCTGCGCAAGGATGAGGAGGGTGTGAGGATGCTGCGGGATGGCGCATCCTGTGGGGATAGCTGGAGGTTTAGCTGGTTTAGTGTGAGGCTGCAGTTTGCTCACCAAAAGAGGTACAAAAGTCACCTGTCAAGCACGAAACCCGGGACTCGGTCCAGAGCTGAGTCTGACAGCTGCCACTGTGGGACACACACACCCCATGCCACCCCATCCCTCTCTATTCCATCCCATCCCACCCCACCCCGTCTCATCGCATCCCATCTCTGTGACACTGAAACGTGATCTTGCTCCTCAGGGACTTGTGTCTTTACCAGTGCATCCCACCCTGCTGAAGCAGTGGTTTTACTGGGCTAGGCTGGGTTTCTTCACCTGCCCATCCCCTGCCCAGACCCTCCAGCATCCCTGGATGAAGTACTGGTGAGAAGGGAGTTAAAGTGGCTGGGAAATGCTTTTAACAAGCCTTAAAGCCACTTTGCATCCTCACAGTGTTTCCAGTAATAAAGTTGGGTTATTACAAAAATCTATTACCATTAAAAGCTGCTGATAAACCTCCAACCCATCCGCTGTGAGGTTTAACATTCCTCCCGGAGAGCTTTCCCCTTTCTGTGGCACCGGCCTTTTATCTACACTGTGATCAGACAGGGTTTGCTGTTTGGCGGCGGGGGGTGTGTGTTTTCTCATCCGCAGGATTCCAGTTTTGCCGTGCTGGAGCTCTTGGATCTCACTGTGGTCCAAAGGACCCACACTGGCAGAGCAGGCGGGGAGACCTGGGTGATGCCACAGGGCTCCAAGTGCGAGTTGGGACCCCCCCTTATAAAAAAAAAAGTATGAATGTTTTAGCAGTGAAATCATCCACCAGTAGATGACGTGCAGAGCCCCGGGGTGTGCAGCAGGATTCAGGGGCTGTTTACAAAGAGCTTTTGGGGTGGCCGCACTGCACCCCTGAGACAGGCTGGCGGAGGAGCAATGGGAAAAGGGATTTTTTTGGCAGTTGTAGAAAGGCAAGAGGAGAAATCTGCTTTGGGATGGTTGGAAAGCCCTGCTTCTTCCCCCTCCCCAAATTATGATCAGATTGAAACGTGAAGCAATAAGGGAATTAATAAGAAATAAAGAAATGAGTAAGGAATAAGGAATAGGGAATAGGATAGGGTCCCTTCCATGCCCCAGGCTCTGATCCCAGCCCCACGGACCAGGACCACCCTGCTGCCACAGCCCCTGAACGGATGAGCACCCTCCTGTAGCCTGGCTTTGGGGAGGTGGCGAGGGGATGCTGCTGGAGCTCTGCTCACTTCTCACCTGGGAAAGCGGGAGTCCGGGGCAGAGGCTGAAGTGACAAATTGCCTGCTTTTGAGTGGGATTAAAAATAGACAGCGGGCTCCTGGGATGGCACTAACGCTCTGGCAGATCTGGCTTGCGGCTGGGCTGATAACGCTGGCGCCGGCGAGAGCTCTGGGGAGACGGATGGGGAGACGGCAAGACCCGCGGTCCCGGGGAAGCAGGAATCACTGCGGCGGGTGGTGAACCTTGGGCCCTGGACCAGCATCCATCAAGGCCCGCTTTTAATTGTGATTAGAGGCGCTGGGCATCAGCAGGGCTGCTCACCCAGCCTGGGCAGGGCTGGTCCCAGCCTGGAGCCTGTAAGGAGGATGGGGCTGGGGCCGCTGGG
>NW_010409311.1:7904-9172 GCF_000710305.1 Buceros rhinoceros silvestris
ATGGGGCTGGTGCAGCTGGTGGGGTCCTCTCTACTCTTACTGGGCTCTGCTTTGGGATGGAAAGGATTTTTTTCTGGGTTTACCTAGAACTGGCACAATCTTCTTGGACCTTCAAATCACAGCTCTGCACTGGGGAGAGACTCATTTAGGACCCTCTGCTCATTTTGGGGTCCCTCTGCCTCGCCGCAGCCCTTGCTGCTGTCCAGGGGTCTCAGAGGCATGTAAGAGCGGGTAGTGCCAAAGGAGGGCAATTAATTAAGATCACTAATGGATGGAGCAGGGCTGGGCAGGTGCTTAACCCCCACCAGCCCCGCTTTTCCCATGGGAATCACCCGCAGGGGAGCAGCCCTGCCTGTCCCCACCCTGGCACCACGCACCTTCATGAAGCCCGCGTGGTCTCGCAGCTTCTGGAGGGGAACATAAATCTTTCAAGGCTGCAAATGACTTTTTTTTTTTAATCTCTTCTGGGTGAAGGAAACGGATTTTTTTTTTGCTACTCTCTTCAGTGTCACTGGTATGGCGAGATGGGAGTGGACGCTGTTTGTGCGCCACAGACCCCTCCCTGTGCAGCTGAGCAGAAACTTGCTTCCTTCCCTTCCCTGGCCTTCGCATACTCTTATTTTTCTTGCTGTCTGGATCTTTTGGAGAGTTTTGCGTGTTCCAGGCGATGTCTGGCGACACAGAGAGGAGACATATGCAGCTGGGGTGCCATGGCATCCCATGAGCCAGCGTGGGGCCCACCTGTGCTGCAGGCACCCTGCAGAGGATGAGCACAGCTCTCCTGAGGATGAGATCTGTGCTAAAAGGCTGCTGTGATGGTTAAAATTAAATCACCTGCTCGCAGAGGTGGGGATGGGGCCAAGCGGGAGATGCCAGGGGAGAGGCAGAGGGAAGCCTGCAAAGGGGGTTCAGCCCCTTGTGCCATCTGTGCTAGGGGGCATGGGGAGACTTGGGCATCCTCTCTTGGAGAGGGTGGGAAGTGTTTTCCCATCGGAGCAAATAGCTTGGTTGCTTGGGGTGGGTCTCTCAGTGGGGGGGAAGCATTGGTCAGGGCAGTTTGTAACAAATGCCAGTGATCTGTGGGGTCCTGGTCCTCTGGAAACCCTAAATCAGTGGTGCTTCCCCAAAACTCACCTTCAGGCAGGGCCGGGACCAAGGCTGGGAGGAGCAGGAGGGGAAACAGGAGAGGGGCACAGCCCAGGGGGCAGGAGGCTGGCGGGGCGCTGTTCTGGGACCCCCAGCCACTGGACGGGGGGGGCGGGGCGCAC
>NW_010409311.1:9254-10790 GCF_000710305.1 Buceros rhinoceros silvestris
TGCGAGGCCCCCCAGCCACTGGACGTGGTGGCAGGGCACAGCCCCCCACCCCCTTTGCTGGCCTTTTGTGGCCTTCTGGAGATGATCTGACATGTGAAACCATTTAGACCTGTGGGGGTGAGGTGAAGGGAGGTGACAAAGGACACCCTGCAGGTCAGTGGCAGGGGATCAGCCCTTTTGCCCACCTCTTGCAGAGCCCTCAAAGGGCTTTTGACTTGGCAAAGCATGATCCCAGGCTGGGGAAATGCTGCCCTTGCCCTGGCTGCCCCTGGCAAGTGGGAGACCCTCGCCCTCCACGCCTGGCTCTAGGAGAAGGGGATGAGGCTGAGGAAGGATGTGATTGTCCATCAGACCTCTTCAAGAAGGTCAAGAAAGGGCTGCAGATGTCAGAAAACACATCCCCTGGCCCAGCCTTGTTAGCTGGGTCAGTGTAAAAGAAGCATCAGACACGTCACCCAAGACATTGAGTGCTTTAATTGAGCTGTGACCATCTGTAGCCAAATCCTGAATCATCTCTGGCCAGATCCCATCAAGGTCAGGAGGGTTTCATTCGAAAAAATGCTGAGCTCCCATAGAAATTGTTGCTAGCAACCTTAACCCCCAGTTTTTGTCCCAAAACTGCGATCCTTTCCCTGCCTGCCCCTGAGGCAGCGCAGCAGCTCTCCCACTGGAAAATCCTCCCTCTCCACTGACCATCCTCATCCTTCCCTTCCATGCCCGGACTTTCTAGGGGCTTTAATTTATTTTAAACAGCTGCTGCATATTGAGCAGAGAAATGATGTTGAAGGAGGCTCTTTTGACCCCGGCGCTATAATTATTCCACACTCTGATAAGGCGTGTGGTTCACGTGCTATTTTCCCCAACACCTCCCAGCCTTGGCTGGCAGCTCCTTCCCATCAGATACGGCATCGCCTGCGGCCCCGGAGGCTCAGCACAGGTGATGGGGGATACAGGCAAAGCCCTTCACATGGGTTTCCGGGCAGCTTTTTCATCCTGTGAATGATCAGGTGCAAAATGAGGGGTTTTCCTGCTGGTTTCAGGCATATTTTGTATTTTGGGTGAGACCCAATCTCTGGGACTGCTGCTGTCCACTCCCTGCCAGCTCCAGCCTGTGCCAGCCGCAAGGCCAGTCCTTCTGATGCAGGCACAGGTTGCTGTTGGCCCTAGAGAGCAAAGCAAGGAGCCGAACCCATCCCCTGCTCCTTCCTCTGCCTTCCAGCTGCGTTCCCCCCTCAGAATCACAGCAGACCATCCCCACTCGGGATCTGCCTCCTCCGTCTCCATCCCAGGGCTGCTGAAGGGGTTAATCCACTTTGCACAAAACCAGATGGCAATATGTTTGCTGTTAAAGAGCTCCTGAAAAATTCATGGTCCTAAATGGTCTTCCAGGGGGTTCTTCCCTGCTACCAGGGATGGGAGCAGCCCAAATCCCAGCTGGGAGCTACTAATGGCAGCAAGGACAGGGCTGTGCTGGCCCCTGCTCCAGATGGGACCCCATAGCCCCGGGACCCCCCGGCCATTACTGGACTGGCCATT
>NW_010409311.1:10964-15969 GCF_000710305.1 Buceros rhinoceros silvestris
GACCTGCCAGCCGGGCAGGCGCTGGGGATGGAACTCCAAGCTCTGGGCTAAAAGCTGAGCTTCGGTTTCACCTCTGGAGGCTGGCAGGCAGGGGGGAGTTCCGCTTGGAGGGGTGGGCAGGGGCCCCATCTGCCCGCAGCGGAGCCCTGGGAATCTCTGCGGGGAATTAGGGCTGTGTTTGGTGATCCCCTGCCTGCAATCAGCTGCTCCAGCATGCAGTTGCCAGCCCTGGAGAGAAATCCCCCGGGGAGGTGTCTGCGGGTGTCGAGCCATTCCTCGTGGGAGGAGGCACAGAGGGGGCATAGGGGAAACCCCCCTCCTACTGCTGCAGCCTGACATTTTGGAGGCGCTTGGGTGTTTTTTTGGGTGCAACAGGGTGCCTGGCTTGGGGCCACTCTGCAGCAGGTGCCCCATAAGAGATGCTCATGGAGGGGGGACCCTGGAGCTGCCACCACCCTGTGCCCAGGAGCAAACTCACCCAATGCACCACCACACCTCCGAAAACAAAACAGGCTGCAGGATGCGCAGTCAGCCTCAGCCCTTCTCCCAGCGCCTCCCCCCGCTGCCATCTCCGTCCCCAACGAGCACTGTTGTGACAGGTCCAGCGAAGGGGAAAGGGAGGCCCTGCTTGCTGCCGGGGCCTCTCGCCGCCTGACTGGCAACGGTCCTCAGCCCTGGCCAAACAGTGCCAGGGCAGGTGGTGGAAGGGCCCCTCTGCGGAGGACGTGGAACCACCAGCATAGGGTCCTCCCTTTCCAGGGGGTCCTGGAAAAGTCAGGGTGACCATGGGGAGAGAGAGGATCTGAGATGAGGAGCATCTGGGGGAAGAGGAAAAGAGAGGAGGTGTGGGATGGGTAGAGAGAGGGAGGGATGGATGGATGGAGGGAGAGAGGGAGGGAGGAGAGTGTGGAGAGAGGAATACTGTCAGTATGGGTGAGGGGTGGAGGGATGGAAGAATAGAAGTAGGTGGGCAGGGAGAGTATACAGAGGGATGGATGGATGGATGGATGGAGGGATGGATGGATGGATGGATGGATGGATGGATGGGTGGATGGATGGATGGGTGGATGGGTGGATGGATGGATGGATGGATGGATGGGTGGATGTGTGGACAGATAAAGAGAGGGTACCTAGGGAGGATGCGTGGGTGGATAGGTAGGTAGCTGGAGGGACAGAGAGATATACAGGGAGGGATGGCTGCTGGCTGGACAGGTAGCAGCTGACCATCCCAGCAACCAGATCCAGAGTGAGATGGAGCTTTGCTCTTGTCCAAACCAGCCTTTTTCATGCTCCCCTGGTAAGTGTCCCAGCCTCAGAGAGATGGAGAGGTCTCACCCTGCTTGGCCACTGCCAGGCAGATGTAAGCCCGGGGGGGATGCACTTCCCCAGGAGCGTGGATTGCTGGAGGAAGATGGACTCAGCGAAGGGTGAGCGGGGAGAAGTGGTGGGCGCATGGCTGAGCATCCCGGGATGGGGGGGACTGGCCAACAGCCTTTTCCATGCAATTCCCAGCTGAACCCAGTCTGGGGATGGTCAAACCGCACTGAGGGCACTGCAGGGTGGCAGAATGCTGAGGACATGCAGGTCCCACATGTCATTGAGCACATCTTGACTGTTTTGGGGCTGCCCAGATGCTCCTGCACCCTTCCCCTCACCCTGCAAATCCAGCCTAGCCTCTCCATTGCCCTCAAACTGCCCAGAGCCAGTTTAAACCCAGAGCATCCCAGCTGGGGAGAGGAAAGCGGCTCAGATCCTGTCCCATGGGGCACGGGGCTGAGCGGGGTCAGAGGACACGGGCACCCGGGGGGGCTTTCCAGGAGCTGTTTGGTGGGATGGAGGGGACACCAGGGCCACGCCGGGGCTGGAGGAAGGCTGTGCCCTGTGGTGAGCTCATCCCCTCAGCACCATTAAGGGCTGCACAGCCCCGCATCCATCCCCATCACAGCTCTTATGTGATTAGGGACCGGGGGAGGCCTAAAAGCCTCCAGAAAATCAGAGTGCCTGAGCTGAGCCAAGTGAAGGGCGACTGGGAAACCGAAGCAAATGGGCATTTCTCCTCCTCTTAAGTGCTTTTCCCTGTCTGTCGTTCGGTCTCGGCCAGAGAGACAGGGAAGGGGGAGAGAGACAGGGGTGGCAGGGAGGTCGGGTGTCCCCTGGTGAGAGCCTGGAGATGCTGATGGGGACCTGTCCTGGAGACACGGCCACCCCGGGTCCTCCTGCCCCCCTGCAAGGTCCCAGACAGCACAGAGTGGGGAGCAAGGCTGGGCAAGAAGGGATTCTGCCTTTGTTTTGTATAAATGTTATATACGTATGTGTGTAGGTGTTGGTGAGGTCTGGGTGGAGAGTGGCAGTACCTCGCCCAAGAGCGGGGTCCCTTTGCAGGCAGGGGCACCTGCCCTGCCTCCCCGCTGCCTCCTCACTGCCCTCCAGCCTTTCCAAGGTTTAGAATTTAAACAGTTGCAGCTCTAGAGCCGTTTGGAGATGATGAACACCCGAGGTCGGGATGCAAAATCTGCTTTTGCTTAAGGCAAGACCTGTTGCCTTCGATTTTCTGGCATCTGCCAGTGCCTCGCTTCTTGTCCAACAAGGTCTTCGTATTTTGATTTAGTGTTGCACATGCCCTCTCCCCCTCCAAAATAAGAACAAAACAAGGTGAGCTGGTCCTCACTGAGCTGCTCCTCGTGTCTGACAGCATCCAGCACCGGCCCGAGGCTCATGGCCGCAGCAGAGGAGGTGCTTCTGAACTCAGGGAAGTGGCTAAATCTTCCCCCGAATCTCCACGGGGCTTTTTTTTTGTTTTTTTGGGGAAAAAAAAAAAGCCAACAGCAAGGCAAGAAAAGAAACACTATTTCTGGCCTTCCTGGCTGCCAAGATAACCGCCCCCTCCTAACGAGCTGCTGTAATTAGGTGCCTCAAATCCCCGGCACTGGAGAAACGTGGTCTCATCTCTTCCCCGCACGGATGCAGGATGCTCCATTTCAGCGCGGGGCGGTCCAGCATGCGATGGATGCTCGGCTCACGCCATCGGTCCTGCCTGGCCAGGGAAACCCAAGCTTTGCCTTGGCCTTTTTTTTTTGTTTGTTTGTTTGTTTGGCTCAGAAATACAGCCAAAAAATGGGAATGGCGAGATTTCCCCATGGGGTAAACATTTTTGGAAGGAAAAGGAAAAAATATGACTGCTGGTCTCTCGAGACGTTCCTCCCTGACCCACTGAGTCTGCAGGATTTCCTCCTCATGGGGCCATTCCATTCCCCCCAGTCTCCCGAGCTGAGCCCCAACAACTTTGATAATGTGGACTTGTTATATCAGATAAAATATTAAAGGCCTACGATATAGCCCCAAATTAATATTTTAATAGAACTTAAAAATTGAGGCAAAGACCAATCCAAATAGTAAAACCGAAATGAAACATTTTTATCTTGCAGGAAGGAAAGGGCTTGATGCTGCTGCTTTGATTTGCCCTTCCGTTACTTTTATACGCTATTAAAATATTCATTTTAATATTATGAATATTACATCTGATATCTAATGCGCCATTAGACTGTTTGGGGCACCCAAAAGTCAAAACAATTTGCGGGCCAGGGGTTCCACGGGGTGTGCTCAGCACCTCAGTGGTGAGATATCTCAGCCCGTTTCTTGCTTCTCCCACCCATTTTCCTCAGCCAGCATCACCCTGGGAGGAAGGAGATCGATGGGGCGGCTCTGGGGACCGGTGGTGGGAACATCCCCAAGTGGGCAGAGACGGGGGGAAGAGCAGGACAGAGCCATGGCCCCGGGTGACGAGCCATGAAACCCGTGAGGAAACTGGCTGGACAATTAATTACAATAAAAGGTTTCTTTTTTTCCCCCCTTGCCTTAGAAAGAATAATATTGAATTAATTTATGGCAATTACGGGATTTCTCTATTTATGTGGTTATCAGAACTATATAAGGAAAGGCCGATGACATCAATATATTTTGGGCGCTGCTCTGAAGGGGAGGGATTTGATGGATATTTTTAATCATGTTCCAGGACCAGCCATTCAGCTCCTGCGCAGGATTCACAGCCGGGCCGGGGTGCGAGCACTCCCGCGGCAGCCCCCGTCAGGAAGAGCTGCTGCGGGCCAGGAACTTCCCCGCCTGCACTGATCCTTTTTGGAAAACAGTGGGAAAAGCGGAGGCTTGGGCTGAGAGTTTCACTGTCCTGGGATGTTCCCAGGGCTTTTTATTTTCCAGTTTTTTCTGGTTTAGAGGTGATTTATCTTCTTCGGAGGGTTCTTGGGGTCACGGCATGAAAAGTAACAGCCCAGGGTGTCCCCCTGGTTTCAAACACCCAGCCCTGGCTCTTGGCTTTTGTTCAAAGCCCCCCCAAAAAGTGGGGTTTCCCCAGGCATTCCCCCATGCCAACACATCCAGAGGGGGACTTGCACCCCACGAGCCCTCACGACTTTCCTGGCTCTGCCGTGTCACCCGAGCGAGCATCTTGCGTCACCCCTGGAGACACAGAGCGGAGCTGCAGAAAGCTCAGATGTGCCTTGGGTGGCATCATCCCTGTGCGTGCCTCAGTTTCCCCATGCAAAGTGAAATGTGAGTCCCCCCAAGACCCCTTGCCCTTCGCAGCAGCCCCTGTGCCCGCTGACCGCCTGCCTCGGCGGCTCGGCTCCACCGCGACACCTCCACAGCGGCTCCCACAGGGATTACGGTTGGATTCAGCGATTAGCGCCGGCTGGGCACTGTTATCCCGGTGATTAGAGCTGTCCGGGATAAGGCAGCGATTACCGGGGAGAGGCCGGGCTGGCCCTGCACCGCAGTGCTCTCTGCCTGACCCAGCACGGGAGCCTTCACCCGGGGTTTGCTCCAGCAGCTGGAATTTATTCTCCTGGAGGTCAGTGGCTCCCAAGTGCCTCCAGCCCGTAGGGTTTGCGCCCCAAAATCTTCCCTGTTTCAGGGGTCAAGGGGCTGTTGCGGCTGGGGCAGAGGTGATGTCAGCGGGATCGAAGCCAGTGCCACCCAGGTGAGCATGGTG
>NW_010409311.1:16109-16616 GCF_000710305.1 Buceros rhinoceros silvestris
TGGCCACCCAGGTGAGCATGGTGGGAGGTCGCTGGTGCTGGCCGGTGTCCCCAGGCAGTCTAGGGGTGATGTGGAAAGCCAGACCCGTCCCCGCCTGGCCATCCTCGATGTTTTTGGGGTAACTCCTTCAGAAATCTGTCTTTGGGCTTTCCAGTGCCTTGTGTGTCCAAAAGAGCAGGAGATGGGGCGAGTCCCCACAAAGACACATGGGACCCCGCACTCGTGTCATGTTTTGACCTTCCCTGCTTTGACTCCTGATCTCGGGCTTCTCCCTGGGGCAAGCGGCAGCCCTGCCGGTATGCGGGCTTCAGTCCTTGCTCTGGAAAGAGACATCACAGCCGTCTGCTCTTGCCCTCCCTGGCCCCTCCGCTGCCAAAGCTGGAGCCATAAATAAAATCCAGCTGGGGTAAAAAAACTTATTTCTGTAACAGTTGAAAAATATCCCAGTGGAGGTGCCAAGGACCTGGAGAGGTGCCACGGGAAGGTAGGAGGATGGCACCCAGACAT
>NW_010409311.1:16819-17572 GCF_000710305.1 Buceros rhinoceros silvestris
GGTCCCATTATCATGTCCAATTTCCCAGCCCTGGGGCCTGTTTTGGAGTGGGGAAACTGAGGCTCTGGACAGGCTGGGGAGAGGTGAACCATGGCCCAGCCACTGCTTTGCCCTCTTCTGCTTCGCCATCCCTGGGGATCCAGGCCCGAGAGCCAGCCCTCCCTTCCCCGAAGCAATTGGGAGATTGATTATAAATCATGGGGGGGTTGTGAAAACAAGTGGTGGTTGCCTGGCTGGTGGCACCGGATGGCTCACTGCAACAGCCAAAACACTGCGCTGCCCACACAGGGTGTCGGGGCAGACCCCATCTCCTTCCTCTTCTTCACCCCCGGTCCCTCTGCCATCCCCCAGCGTCATTTGCAAAGCCCTCCCAGCAGCACCCAAAGGTGCTGGGGGTGTGAAGGCTCAGCCTGAGGACTGTTCTCCCGCCTCGGTGCTGCCGGGCTGCTGCTTCTTGGGGGTATCTTCAGCTTCTGTCACTGCTCAAGGTCAATGCCATTAATTGCCGTGAATTATTTTGGCACTAATGGAGATGTCTTATGCACTTCCACTGTAAATGAGGCTGCCAGGATGAACGCGCCAGCCAATATTTCCTGGGGAAGGGAGATGGGGAAATATACAGCAGCAGAGCGGGGAGGGTGAAGGCACGGGGGTCGTCATGGGCTGGTGGAGGCAGGAAAACCCACCCTCGGGCTGGGGTGGCTGCGCCAGCGTGCGGCGTGCCCGCAGGGAGGGCATGGGTGAGCCATGTAG
>NW_010409312.1:0-18371 GCF_000710305.1 Buceros rhinoceros silvestris
CATTTTCTATAATAATGCTATGATTAGTTGTTCTGTTGTATATGCTGTGGTTTTGTTACTGTGCTTTATACCATAAGCATAGGAAACAGAGGAGGGGAACTTCTGGGGACACACGATGACATAGATAACAGTTTAAAGAGGTGACAATTACTTCCAGTTCTGGAACTTGGGCTTTGGCAGAAATACACCTGAGGGTATCCTAATCTCTATCCTACCGCTAAGGAACAGCAAGAAAGCAAACAAGAGCAGCTCAGAAAGCTCTTCTCCATATCGAAATTACTATGCCAAAATCTGGTACTTTGACCATGTGCACTCAGCGAGTCTATTGTGGCATGATTTCCTTAGACCAAATCTAAAAGGTGGATTCCCTTTAAATATGTTACTGCAGGATATGGCATAAGAAATTCCAGTGTTGAAAAATTCTTATTTGCTGTAGCCACACGTAAGAACACCCAGGTACAGCAGATACTTAAAGCACCCAATTAAAACAAAATGAGTCATCAGTACATCTGTCAAATTATTATTTTTATACAGATGTATCGCACGTATTATTAAAAGCTCTTCTACCTTCTACTGATTACAAGTGCACACCACCTTGCATGAAAGGCATTTTGCAAAAGTGACAAACTAGATACGCTGCCCTGCTAAGCATGAAACCCAAACTTCCAGAAACCATTCACAAGGCTGAACTCTGTGGTAAAACCAACAGCTTGCTCACAGGGGCAAAAAAATCTGGATGCCATTACATTCTTCTGCCTATGTGTTGTTTGTATCAGAGATGCACAGAGTTTAGCAACCATGGAAGAATGAGGAATACTCTCAAATTTCTTTGTATTTTTTATAAATTTGGCATAATTAATAACCTAAAACTAAACTAAATTAATTCTCTGCTTCAATTCCTATCTGGGAACTCTCTATTGTCAAGCAAGGTACACAGGGACATATATTTTACATAAAATAATTCTTTTGCAACCTTGGCTCCTGAAAAATCAATTTACATTGCTTTCAGCAATTTTTTTTTCTTATTAAAATAAGCAGTACAATTGAGACACTATCAAAATATTGATTATAGATCCGTTTAAGAAACAAAGGGCCTACTCTTAGGAAAGTCTTAACTCTAAATACAGTCTGAAATAACAGGAGATTTACAAATGCTGTGTTTTTAATAAAGAATTGCAATCCCCTGAGCTTTCTTTGGAAAAGGGCTGGGGAGTGAAGGAGAGGGAGAATTTTGTAGGATAAAAAAAATCAAGTAAAATTTTAGAACAATTAATTTTTGTTTCTAAAGGAAAACTGCTTTATTCTAGTGTATTAGGATTATTTAAGAAGGTAAAAGTAGATAAAAATGGAGAGGTGTTCAATACAATAAGTACTCAACAAAATAAGAATCTTTATTAGTATTACTTTTACCAATATGTAATTTTTTCTGGCAAAGAAGGCTCTGGCAATGCAATGTGTTCTGGCAAAGATACTCCCTGACCTTCCTCAATCTCACCAAACAAATTTTCATAGTACTTGTTTTACATGGATAAATGTTTTTACAATAGTGGATTATCATCATTCAAGACTTGAAATATTGCTACTTCTGTTTGTAAATTCCACCAACTTCAGGAGTCAAACTCAGAGTTACAGTAGCTAGGCAGTGATGAAACTAGCTGGATTCAGGGAACTTACTGAAGTTACAGTCAGTACCTTCTCTCAAATGCCATGTTAAATAATCACATTAAACAATAAAGTGAATAAACGACAATGAATGATAAATGAAAATATACCAAATAAAATACTTTTTAATTAAATCTAAACCTCTAAATAAGTATTATTTAAAACAGCCAGTCTCACATTTATAAAAGCATATCAAGAGGACGATTTAAAGAGTTAAAGTTCAACAGAACTTCGATTCTGGCAATTTAATTTAATTTCAGCATATTTTTTCCTGAAAACTGATGAGATCTGTTTGCCTACTGTAACCTACCTCACTTCAGTTAATGGTATTGAAGCATCCTAAAGATGAATGAATGAGGCAAGATTGAGATGAATTGTAGCTCTTACACAGGAAAATGGTAATTGTATGAGAGGCTTCCCTCATTTATTTATTTATTTAGATAAAAATCTGGAAGAAATCACTGAAAGTCCCTATTTATTATATATTGCTTGTTGTCTAGAATTACAACATCAGATAGCATTTTTCTGACTTGTTTTATCTCCTGGCATACAGCACAGCTTCTTGAGTCAGATACAGGTGATGGCACAGCCTTAATCCATGCTGGGCTTCAAAACTGCAAGGAGGACGGGTAACAGAGCACCACATGACCTTCCTACCTGAAAAATCCTGTGTTCACAGGTGCATGCCTCATGAGCGTTACCAGGCAGAGATGACACGGCTGACACGCAGCCTGAGTGACCCACATCAGGTGATACAGGCTTGGGCAACAGATGCCACAGATGGCAAAGTTTTCAGCAGCCGAGTCTAAGCTACCGCTGTAGGTCAAATTTGGCTTGAACCAAGTAGCTGAAAATCCAAAAAAAAACCAAGCTGCCTTGGGTGGGACTGATATAGGGTTAGCCCCATGTCCTCACTAGTGTATTTGCAGTTGGCTAAAGCCTCATTAATGATAGATTTGGGGCAGAGGGAATTAGATCAAGGAAAGTTTATAGCAGCAAATACAACTTGCTGCCCTTTATATTCATTGTGTGTTAAGCCGTTCTGATACCAAAACTAGTTATTTTGAGAAAAAAAATTATTGATTGGGAAATAAGTGTTTTATTCACAAAATCATCAAAATTGTGCAGCTTTTTATTTTACCAAAAATCTGCAAAGCCACATATGTGGCAAGTATTATACTGTAGCCTGTGAAAATACGATAACTTGAGCATTTATTAAAACCCAAATGTCTTGGTGCTGGGTATTATACAATACAATAATCTGGAAGGGCTAATTTCAGCACATTAACTGTGCTAGCTCTTGGGCATATCTAATTACACACCTCTAAGTAAAGTGAGGATCATTGTTAATGCATAGTTACCAACAAAATCACTGGTGAAATGGAGGCAAACTCATGCTGTGGATGGTTAGGCTTGAAGCCTGGATATCTTAGGAAGATTTAGATGTCATTAAGAGAAATCCATTGTTTTCAGAATTATTATTGCCCTACTGAGAAAACATCCTCCAGCCTGCAAAACCAGCATATTAACTTAGCATGAAAAAACAATCTTATGTCATTTATTTCCACTAGGATGCTAGTGCCTCTAATGAGAAACCCAGTGTGCAAGGGTGTTTATTGAGGGAAGGAAACAGGCTTAGAGAACAAAAACTTTTTCTTTTTTCTTTTTTTTTTTTTAGCAATTTATCAGGAATTTCGTATAATTCCACAAACACACACTGTTTAATGAGGTCACATTGGAGGAAAAGATAACCTGGAGTATTCCTGGCAATTATCACTGAGAATTCTTTTTCTTGCTATTACACAAGATTGAGATTTGAACTACAGACTCTTAGTAAGAGAATACAAATACTTTATGTGTCTGTCTCAAGGCTGCCTGCTCCTTTCCAGATATACACTGGCTTACCCAGGCTAACATGTATTGCTTTGGACCCGCTCTCCTTTGGGTCCTTTTGACCCCTCCGTATGTGGAAACAAGCAAAATATTGCCTCAGAGGCATAAATACTGTTAAGTATGCTTAACTCCACTTTTGGGCTGAGGTATGTTGCACCTCAACCCCTTCTGATGTCAGCCTGTAGACATGACTGAAAAGGCTGCATGTGCTGCATCTTTTAATTTTGCTGCACTGTTATAACCAATTATTCCAAACAGTGAAGGAAGGGGTGGTACCAAGATTTATTGTAGCATTTACTTGGAATGGAAAGTAGTTGGTTTTCAATAATAGGACGAATAGTGAAAGGAGTTAAATGAACTAAATGTTTGAAAACTATTTTAGTCCCGGACCTGAACTCTTGTTTTCATTCATAGAACAGGAATACATGAAGGATAATACTTCCCACATAGTCTCTATTCAGACTGCCTTGCATTGTTGTCTGATGGGCCCTTCAGCTGGATTGGTTACACTCCCAGCTGCAATGATCAGTCAAAACACAGCTTCTGAGCACCTAAAATCCTTACACTTTTTGGGGAAATATCTAGGACTTAGTCTGAATCCTAATATAGAAGGCTTTTTCCTACAGAATTAAGATATTTTTATGTGCTCAGGGTTTCCATTTCTATAGTCTTCAGTTCTCATACCGTTTACACACCTTGTGCTGCATGCTGGAAAACAATCTTGTCAAGATGTTTCCTTATGTCTGAATCAGTCTGAGTTTAGAAAGCACATGTTTTTCAAGTATTATCTTCCAGTATAAAGAGAAATTAGGCACTTCAATGAGATGCATGCCTGCCAGACTGACTTGAAAAATCTGTATTTCTAACAGGAAATAATTTAGCATAATAATAATTTCAAATACAAAATGTAATCAAGGAGAGAGCAGCTAAAATGAATGCAATCGATTTATGATGAAGGCAGGTGAGACAGTTATATTATCTCCATAAAATCAGCATTGCCCTTTTCTGTGAGTTATTCAAGCTTTCAGAAAAGTCATAACTTACAGTAGGCAGGAATCCCTGTGGAAGTGCTGGGGTTTGGAGGTTTTTTATATTAAATTGTTTGGAGCATGCTTTCCTTCCCTTTTCTACCTGAATGTAAATACACTATGAAATTAAAAATGTAAGATTTTGAATTTACCATTTGAATAGTCTAACAAACTGGAAGTTTGTTAAATTAAAATTAATTAGGAAAAACAGAAAAGGTATGCATTGTTACACCAAAATTTTAATTTCTCTTTCAACCCTGATCAACTATTGATTTGCTTCCCATGAGCTCTTGTCCTGAAAACAGTATCACAAAAGGATTTCATGCTACTCAGGCTGCAATGAACCTCTTGTTGCTTTCAATTCAAAAGGTTTCGTGGAAGTGTGTATGTTTAAGTAGCAAAAGGTTCGTGAGGAAATTATCTAGATGATTATGGAACACAAAAAACCAGAAATTGCAACTTTGAAAGAAAAGCAATGTCTATTTATTTAGACTTTATAAAACAGTATGTCATTCTGTCAAAATCAATGTAAAATATTGATTTAGGGTGGTTAACTTCTGGAAAGTTCCTGGTGTTCATAATCAGATCAATAATTTCTTTTCAGTTAAAAAAATTGAGAGTATTCGAATATTGGCTATCTGAATTCTGCACTGATAAACAGAGAAAAACAAAGTTATTCCCCTAAATGGGCCTGATGGACTCATAAGCAATTATTTTCACCACACTCAGCAAACAGATTCCTTGTTGCCTAATGGCACCTGTCAGTATAATGAAAAACGTAGTTTGATGGAAAAAGGGAAAAGATCACCTGTCGGTCCACAAATAAGAGAGATAAGAGGAAGAAAACAGGTTCGGCATATAGATATTAACTGTCCTTACTGACTCTCTGCACACACAGTAGCCAGGGAAACAAAGGAGCCAAAGGACCAGTTAGATTTATTTATTTTAGTAACTGACAGTTCTGGTTGCACAAATAATCATTTAAGTCTAAGCGGAAAGTAATGCTATAAAAAATATGTACTTTCCTGAATTAAATTACGTTACACATTTATACCTGTCCTTTTCGACTGCTGATTATAGCATTACTGTGGGATCTGAATGTCTTCCAGCAGCTCACCAGCAATGCAATTAGTACTTGTTATATTTTATTAGAGAGCTTGATCTTACAAAATGCTGTATGAGCTGCATTTGGAACATTTGCCAGCATCGAAATTTCAGGAATGGACTGGAAAGTTCATGTTCCATCCAATCTGTTACATTTCATTCCCCACACACATGTTCATCCAGCCTAGTCTGGTTTTCACCCTCGCTTTACAAAATTGAGGGAGAACTTAGAGTATTGTAAAACTGAGGACATGTGTCACTTTTTGGCATGAACTACGGTGCTTAGCGTGCTTAATCTAATTTATTCTTTTCAGCTAACAGACAAATTAAATTGTTGGTAACACAAAAGCAATTTGTTCTCTTTTAGCTCCTTTTGATTAATTCTAGCATGTCTGACTAAACTGTTCAATTTGTAACAGCCACAGAGATCTGTTCCTACACCAAGAGGAAAGGTTCACGTGTAGACCAAAGAACAACTTGCTATGGCAGAGAACTTGAATCGATATCACAGGTGGTCTCTTCTAATATTTTATTTCCCCCAAAAAGCCCAGAGGAAATCACCAAGCTTGGGAAGCTTCATTTTAAGGAATCTTGTACTGGAATTTTTTCACTGTTATTAAACAAATCTAAATGATAGCGACAAGAATGGTCAAGGTTAAACAAGATGCAGTAAACTAGGCCTGGGGCTGCAATGCATTCAGTTTACAAAAAGAGTAAGTGATAGTAACAAAAATAATTATTACAGTTTGAAAATTGTTCTTCAGAATTTTTTATCATGGTAATGTAATCATCAGTGAGTATTTAAAAGTATTACCTCTTTTCACAGCATTGCATGACAAGGTTGTGCAGCCATGGTTATTAGACATTCAATTGCATTCCTGAAACTAAGCAATGAGTAGAAAAGTCATTTCTGCACTCTAAACTTCGGAGTAAAATTAGCTGTTAAGTATCTGCAGGACAAAATTAAAGCCTACATTGCTGAAGCTAACGAAACTATTTTCAAGAAAGACTGATCAAGCATTATGCAGGTATTCTTTCTTTTTAAAGTCTCTGTTTTGCTCTTGGCCCTTCTCAGTTTTATTTCATTTTCTAGCACCTTGGGATCTGTGTATTAAGTTTGATGTGGTCACACTTGTTTCTTCATTGTTTGTGTGTTACATTTAAAGGCAAAGAAAAGAAAGGAGAGAGAAAGAGAACGAGAAAGAGAGAGAATGAGAAAGAGAGAGAGAGAGAGAAAGAAAGAATTTTTAAAACCTACAGTGGCACATGGCAAGTTTAACTTCATTGCCATAGTGACTAGAGCTTGTTTCTTAAGCTTAATCTTTCTACAGTGACAAAGCTATCGCCCACACATCTCAGCTTATTCTTCCTCGTATAAACATTCTAATACTTAGGACCACAGAATAAGATACTGTCCTTTGGGGGGTTTTGGTGGAAAAGCACAGAAAAGTGTGAGTTGCAGGTTTGCTGACAATTACTGTAGAAAAATGTACAAAGATAGGAGTTAGCTTACTGAAAAGAGAAATGTCATTTGCAAGGGATTAATGAAGTTCTCTAGTTTTCATCTTATTTTTTAAAAAATATTTATAGAAACATCTGGAAAATGTTCAATTCTTTCCTGATTTTCTGAAGTCATATTAATCTTAGGGAATTTGCAAATTTATTTTTTAAAGCCACGAAAATTATAACATATTCTAAGATGAACGTATTCTAAAAGTTATGCTCCCAAGCTTCTCTACTATTTCTCTTTCACAGCGCCTCTTGTTATGCTGTATTTTCTTGAGTTACTACCTCCTTTAGGAAGAGGAGGTGAAAAGCTACCGTACAGACACTCTGTATCCTTTTCTAATTCACCCGTCCCATTCTGCATAGAATTGTTGTAATGGGACCTTATATTTCCCTGTCATTATTCAAGCGATATTGATGCTAATAGCATAGCCAGCTATGTAAAGTTTTATATTTCACAAACAATTTCTGTAACAATACAATATTTTAGCACCAACAAACACACAATGCAGGATAATTAATTTTGAACATTTAGAAACAGAATGTAATTTTCTTGTTTCACAACATTTTTCATTAAAATTATATGAAGATTAGGAGAAAAACATGTTTCAAAAGTTTAAAAAAAACCTGAAAAATATAAAAATATTTTAATTTTGTTTTGGGCTTTTTTAAAATAAAATCCAAAACTAGAATTCTCACACAATCCAAAACCATGTATTTCCCTGGTTTTTTGGTTTGATCCTGAAAAAAATGGATGTTAATATTCAATACCAATTTCAGTCTCACAGAATGACAGAACGGTTGGCGTTGGAAGGGACCTCTGGCGATCATCTAGTCCCCCCTGCTAGAGCAGGTTCACCTAGAGCAGGTTGCACAGGATCGTGTGCAGGCAGGTTTGGTGTATCTCCAGAGGAGTCTCCACAGCCTCTCTGGGCAGCCTGTTCCTGTGCCCTGACACCCTCAAAGTAAAGAATTTTCTCCTCATGTTCAGATGTAACTTCCTGTGTTCCATTTTGTGCCTGTCTCTGGGCTCCACTGAAAAGAATCTGTCTCCCTCCTCCGGACATCTGCCCTTTAGATATTTATAAGCATTGATTAGAACCCCAAATTAAGCTATTGAAGCCTTTACACATTTTCTGTATCCATTCACCAAACCAGATCTTTACCAAAGGTTTTGCAAGCTCTGTTTCCTCTATTAGCAATCCGGTGCCTGCAGGGAGATGGCTGCAAATGTTGTTTCTCTCTCTAACCCATAGTCAAAAAGGACTTGGCACTAAATCAGAAAGTTTGTTACCAAAGCTACTTTTTTCCTTTTCCTCAATGTTCTGTGAATTTCTTATTGATAGCCACCTTCACTGACTTTTGCTTTTTTTGCCTTATTTTGCATGTAATTGGCATAATGAAACTTCACGTGTTCAGTGCTTATGCTGGCAGATTGACCTTAGTTATCTTGGATGAAAGTATTTCTTTTAGCTACAAAACTTCAACAACTCCAGGTTCATGAAGAAAGATTTTCTCAAAGAGCTATTACTTCAAAGGCAGGCTGTCTGTAAGGATACCCTGTCCCCCGGAGAACTATTCTGTCCATCAGATCAAGATAGCATAAATTACCTCATGCATGGAGAGAGCTCCCATTTTGACACTTCCAATTGTCACCTATTACTTCCATCATATTTTGAAGGCTCGCTTCTCGAATTGTACCATCTGTACCACTTCAAGAAATAGCGGACAGGCTGGCAAGATTGCTAAGTTATTATTACATTTACTTAATAGGCAGTAAGAAAACCATTTGTATTATCCAGTACTTACTACAATGGTTTCTGTGGTCTTCACAATATTAAGAACATTAGTTTATGCCTTATGTTATAGGTTGCTTGGAATTATTTGCGCTAACTGTAAGATGTCCAGTGTGGGTGTTGTTAGTGCTGCAACATAGAAACATATGTATAAATATCACAGTGCCTTATCTCAGACAAATTTGAACTGTTTCTAACCAAGCTGAGGTGATTAATTCAAGAACAGCATCCTGACAACATGGCTTCTAGCAGGGCTCTGGGATTGCATACACATAAGATAATCAGTCCCCTCACCAAAAAAAAAAAGAAAAAAAAAAGAGTCTGCAAGATAGTAGAAACCATGAGAAACAATAAAGAGCTTATCTCTTAAACAGTTTTTGCAGCAGAAGAAACTATCTCCTATCTTTCCCACATGATTCATCCTTTTCAGTTTTGCCTAAAGGAGGGCAGCAAAGATTTCTTCCAAAACCCTGAATCCAGGAATCTGCAGGTCCATAACCTAATTGTTGTTGTCAGAAAAATCTGAACAGGTTTCATTAAATGATCAGGACACAAGAAAATGCAGGACGTGTCACAGAGCACAGCTTATATGCAGCAACATAGTAAAGAATGTGCATTTCATACTGCAGTGAAGTCTGGTTTCCTTTGGATTTTTGTAGGCTCCACAGATGGGCCTTAATATTTAATAGTCAATCAAATGTAACCTGGAATGACATTTAAAACTCTCTCTATCACAAATTCTATTTTCAAAGCAATTCTAAGAAGTCAACAGAGGGGATCAGCAGGGAAAACCCTGACTTTGATATGAGTGGCTAGTGATAACAATTATGCTGATCCTACAAGTTAGCATATCTAAAATGTAAAGGAGGTTTTGTTCTATTTGAAGAGTTGGACTTTGATATGAGTGGCTAGTGATAACGACTATGCTGATCCTACAAGTTAGCATATCTAAAGTGTAAAGGAGGTTTTGTTCTATTTGAAGAGTTCAAGGGGAGAGTATAGCGCGGAATAGACAGCACGGGTATAGAAGTAGGTCGGCTGTTTAGTGTATTGAGAGTGTTTGTGGGCTGGTTATCTTAGTCCCACAGGTTACAAAAGCCAGACATAGCAGACGTTACCTAAATTATCTGAAACATTTTTGTAGCACACATGGGACTGTCCCAAAGACAGGCAAGGTACACAGCTGGAGGTGAACACTGCTGCGTTGCTTACTAGACAAGCAATATCATTTTGAGTTGTCAAAAGGTTTTATGCATCTATAGATGGCACCTAAACAAGGGGTTTAGTAATTAACATCTGCTTAAGAAATTGAAGGTGTGATTGCAGTCCATGGTGGCTTATTTTACTGTGTTCTCCCTGCTTATGACAGTTGTGGGTTATGCCACATGTAAATACTAATGCAACAAACATGGGGAAGATCTTGAGAAAAAGCTGCTGGATGATTACCCAGTGGAAGGCATTTTGGCATTGGCCTCTGTTAAGCTATCACAAGTACGGTAGTTAGAATAGTTCAAGGGTAGAGATTATCAGGGGTAAACATGGATTCCAAGACCTTTTTTAATGGCATTGGACAGGCTACTTTCTGCATCTTTATGTTCATCATTATTATGCTTATGCAGCAAAAGAATTTCAAATACATGAAATACTGCCTTTTAATGAGAGTTAGGTGTTAATGAGAGTTATCATGTCTCTGAAAATTAAGCCTTTAGTGTTTCTGGGTTAGCTTTCCCAGTATACATACTGAGCGCAGTAAAAAACTTTAAAGGACCCTGTAGATACTGCAAGTACTATTAAATAAAGAAAGAATAAAATGAGAACAAAGAACCCAAAGCCCTGACACTGCAAAAAGCTAAATCCCTTCTGGAAAATACTGCTCAATTTCTTTTCTTAAAAAGTTATGTTTATACTGTGTTGGGTTTATCTCATACACTTGTATAAATCAGACACACATATCTTTCATTACTGTCATAAATCTCTCATAAATTTAAAAAAAATCAAATTCTTTGTATGTTCTATGTGAGAGAGCTAGCAAGATCATTTGAAGGGCTGGGCAGAAAAAGGAAGGTATATTTGAAAGAGGAACAGAACAGAGGGAAAATGATGGTACAAACTCCACAGAAGAAAAGGGCAACACCTGGGAGCACAATAATGTTAGCGCAATACCAATTAGCATGGGACATAAAACAGAAGCAGTAACTCCTACCACACTTTCCTCTGGCAAAACGTGTACCGAACACAGAGAAGGACTCCATTTTGATCACTTAGATTTTATATCCAACTTACAAACAAGAACTTACTGAGAAAAAGGATATTAGTCAAAACACCAGGTTACAGTAAGTTCTTTTTAGAAATGTGTTTTCAAGTATGTGATAAAATACTCTGCATCAAAGTCAAGTTCTATTTTACTGTGAAACTTCAGAAAAGTCAAAAGTAATAGTATTCTAAAACCCTCTAAATTTTTATTTCAGTCACTCTCTATTCAAAGCAATCTTTCCCACCCCTCTAACGATGGATTCATATGCACTGATAACACCTTTACATGCCAAAGTTGCAATGTGTAATCTGGACAGTAGTCAATTAAAAGATCTCGGCACTGGATGTTAATACAACGGGCACATATATGTCTTAGAGACCAGTTTGAAACTCAGTTAAAACAATTTCACATTTCGAATTTTCGTTATTCATTCTCTCTGAAGAAGAAAATACTTCTGGTCAAACTTAAATATTTGAAACAAACCAGTCTCAGTGAGCATAGTAAATAAATTAATTCTTAGAAATAGGCCTTCATTTTATTGGTATCACTTACAAGGGAGACAGTCTGAGTCATATATCATTTCATAGGTCAAGCTCAGCTAAATCAAAGCAATTTCCTTTAAGTTGGAACTTTGAAAGTGAGCTGAAAATTGGAGTTCACAGTGGTTCAATACAATAATTGCTGGTGAAAGTATCTCACACTGATTTAAGCAAGACAGTTAGTTTGAACCTGGCATACCAGAATATATTTGAAAAAAGATCAAATATCGGGGCTAGTGATATTGCTTACCTTATTCCTTAAAGAGAATCTTGACGACTGCATTTTCCTGAATACAGTTCTGTAGACTCAAGGGCATAACTCCTTCTTTACTGCAGCAATCTGTTTCTTCCACGTAGTTTCCAGGTGAAAGAAAAAAAAAGTCACAGAAAAACCAGCCTTTGGAATCCAAACACCCACACCATGGATTGCTGCACATGGTTGTAGAGTGCACAAGAAAATGCATACTTCCATGATTATTATATTTCTCGGAACAGAGCTAACTGTAACAGAGCGTGCATGAAATGTGGTTCTATATGGAAAGGCAGTAATGGTTGTCAGCATGCAAAGCTTAAAGCAAAAGACAAGTGCAGACTCATTTAAAGCAGTAAGCACTCAAGGCTCTAGACAAAGTCTAATCGAGTCCTTTTGTTTGGCAAAACCAGCTGTTCACACAATGGTGGCCACCCAAAATAGTAGACCTCATAGCAGGTCAGAGATAACACTGATGGATTAACAAGTATTTTCCTCACTTTGAAGTTAGAGCACAGCTTCACTACGATCTTTATGTGACCACGCCAGCCTAAGCACTGTTTGTTCCCATCCCTAGTCATTCACTCATTCCTCCCATTGACCTCTGCCCTCCGCACCAGAACAAGCTTTTGTGTAACCAGGTGACAAATTGGACCAATTCCCTCATTCAAATGCCTTCTTTATTGTTAGGTTTATTGTTATTAAGCTGGATCGATGTCCAAGCTGAGTTTACCTTTCAATATGCTAAGTGATTGCAATGCGTAGGTGTGGGAAGAGAGGAAGGTGGGGAGAGGGATTGTTTAATTTTGAACCAGACGTGTAAGAGGTCTGTGTGATCACCATGTCTGTGACTGCAATATTGGCTGCTTGCAACGGGAATTGAGGGGGTCAGTGTTAAGGAGCTGCAAACACAACACCAAATGGAAACACAGACAGAGCTGCTTAAACCCAGGCTCACTTGGAACTTGTCTATCAATAAGTTTCCTGTTGTTCCGGAAACAGTACAGTATATAAGATGTTTCTAAATAAGCATTGCACAAAGAATGTTTATCTCGGCTTCTGTCTAATTAAAGCAGTCCTATCTGCTCTTAAATTCTGGTGAACTACCAGGGCACAGTAACCTAAGGTGTAATTAGATACTCCGGCTAGCAGGCATCCTCTTTCAGAGAGCACTGAGAAATCAGCATAGCTTTCAGACTAGGTCACTGTGGGTAGAGGCCTTCAGTGAGATTTTTAAAGTCATTGTAACTCTCTCACTGCTACTCTGAATTAAAAATAGAAGTTGGAGAGGTGTTTGGTGGAAAGGGGAGAGGGTTTATGAAGTCATGTCAAAATATACCTTCTCAGCAAAGAGGTTTTATCTGGCTTTTTTTTCTTCTTAGCTGCAATCATTGTTATTGTGCAAACGGTGCTGCATTTCTAAGAAAACTTTGTGAGAAATCAAATGGCAATGTGCAGTGTGACAGGGCTAGCACCAATTTTCAGTAAGAAATGTATGAGTAACACTTGTGTCTTTTTATGCAGCTAGTAGTATTGCATATATAGTCATCAAAAACCCTGCTTCGTCTGTAGCTTTTTAAAATAAAATATATTCTAACAAGTAAGCAAAGAATGTTAGAGCAATCAGAACTGTTTCAAATTCAGATGGCTTTAGAGTTGCAAAAGAATAATTTCTACTGTCAGCATCTTCCCGACAAGTTCTCTCTCTAACGTAGGAACCGTGCTAAACTGGATTTTACTATTCAAATAATTGCAAGCTTTATTTAAAAAAAAATAATTGCCTCAAATGCAAACTTTGACGAATACATGTGCTATAGCTTGGCCTAGAAACTGATAATTATCATGCATTTCCTACTGCAGGAATTATTTATTATTTATTATGTTATTTATTCTAAATAACAAAATTAGTAAGATTCCATGTCTCTATGCCTTTATCTTCTCCTCAGCCCACCGAATTTGGCTTTGCTCTCCACTCATATTCCCATGCAGACTATCACTGCATTATCACAACTCTTGATTGTGGTCCATAACTCTTGGACCCCATGGTCCTCCTTCCCCGTGTTGCCCTGCCTGGCTCAGGCACAAGTGTTTTTCACTCATTGCTCAGATAATGCTGGCCAGATGGCTGCTGCCAAACATAACAGGCAAGAGTGATTTTTCTATGCTTTTCCTTACTTGGGCATTGATAAAAATGCTTTTACCTGCATAGCTCCCAATCTTCCCCAAACTTGTAAGAATACAATTGTACCAACTTATTCTTATGTTCAGTGCTTTTATGACATCACCATGGCTTGGCGTCGCAGACGAAGATTTGGGAAGGGCTTTACCCACGCTTACTGCAAGCGCACGGATGGCTGAAAAGGCCAATGCGGGATAGGCAAGACCGGTTGCAAAAAGCACAGTGGAAGGTCTTGCACCTTTTCACCTGCTGTTTCATCCCTCGCCTGTCGCTACAGGGCTTTGCAAACGTGAGTGCACCCTTTGGGCCTGCGCGGTGGATTTTTTAGGTGAGGCAACAGGGTGCGCAGAACTGGCTCCACCCTTTACACCTGAGGTTCATCTGCCAGGGCCTGGCGAGCTTGGACGGTGACAGCAAAGTCCTCAGGTCGTAGGTTTGGTTAGAGTGTCCTTCTCTTAGATGGATGAGCCTTACAGGGCTAAACGAGCTCCATCTGCCCGGGTTTGGAGTCAGAGTTGTCCTTCTCCTAGGATGGCTGCCCGAAGGCTAGTGAGCCCATCCTGCCCGTGGACACACTTTGTCTGACCCTTCAGTTGAGACCTGTCTGGCCTGGGAGACCCCACCGGAGGCACATGCCACCCCCAGCACAGCTCTCAACCTCACAAGGGCACGCAAGCTCCTTCCCCACGACAAGGGGGTGCCTGTGAAAGAGTTTTACGACAGTACGTATATATAAAACATACTTTAACAGGTCTATCTAAGAGAGTTTCTAACACCAGATTTGAACATGAGAGTGATGTAAGTGGCAATAATTCTGTATGAAATGTTGCTTGGATTTTGCTTAATGGATTAGTAAAAGCAGTACATCACTTAATGTGTTAGTGTTGAAACATTCACAAAGTAAAAAGGGCTTTTTCAGAGTCCAGTCTTAAGAGATTAGTGAAATCAGATTGTGTTTTTCAAGATACTTAAAGAATTGACCTTTGAGAACATTCTCTCTATAATAACACTGGAGTAAAATAAATGGAAAACTCTATTCTGTGGATAAATTTCTTCTGCTGTCATTTACAGATTTACGGAATGACTGAGGTTAGAAGGGACTTCTGGAGGTCACCTGGTCTAACCTTCCCTGCTCAAGCAGGGCCACCTACAGTCAGTTGCACAGGACCACGTTCAGGTGGGTTTTGAGTATTTCCAGGGATGGAGACACCACAACCTCTCTGGGTAACCTGTGCCAGCACTCAGTCACTCTCATTGTAAAAAAAGTGTTTCCTGATGTTCAGAGGGAACCTCCTGTGTTTCAGGCTCATAGCCTCTGGTCCTGTCACTGGGCACTGCTGAAAAGACCCACTGATCACCACCTTCTGGGCCTGACTGTTCAGCCAGCACCTTTCTGCCTGCTGCCTGCTGCCTCCAACCCATACTTCATCAGCTTCTCTCCAAGGATGTTATGGTAGTCAGTGTTGACAGCCTTACTGAGGTCAAGGTAGACGATACTGACTGCTCTCCTCTCATCTACCAAGCCATTATCTTACCGTGCCTTGGTAAGATAATTTTGATCATAGAAGGTTATCAAGTTAGTGAAGCATGACTTCTCCTTTAAGAACATGTGCTGACCTACTCCTGATCACCTTCCTGTCCTTCATAAGCCTGGAAATGGTTTCCAGGATTAGTTATTCAATCTCCATGAGGCAAGGCTGCATCCCATCAGGGCCAATGGACTTATTTATGCCCAATTTGCTTAAATATTCCCTAATCTGATCCTCTTCCACCACGGGTATGCCCTTCTTGATCCAGGTCCTGGGATTGCTGAAGACTGGTGGAGGCACCCACAAAACAGACAGCAGCAGCTCAATGTACAACATTCACTAGTCTTGAAGAGAAATAAGTGAACACTTTTGCATATGTATCTTCAAGCGTATTATAAACAATGAGAAGCTTATAGGCAATCATGAGGGCCATAGGTAAGAAAACAAGCTGTGTTACCCAGTGTCTCCTACTAGCTGGATGTCTCTGGAGGCTGGTCACCAAGAGGAAACACTAGATATGTAAACTTAACTGACATTTAGATTACATCAATTAAAATTATAACAAAAGCTTTAAATGAAAAGGGCTAAATAACTGTATGCAACAAATATATTTTCTACCTCTCTACCCCCTGAAACATCATCACGTTGCCAGCCACATTTCTACAAAACCTGTGTGGCCTCTCACCCGTATGTTCAAGCACACATTGAATGGGATCTTTCAAGAACATCTTTTCACGGGCAGCTTTTATTAAGAAACAATATAAGTAGCATAATAAAAATGTCATAGCTTGTTGGGAAAAAAAAAAAAAAGATTGCAAAGTGAAAAACAGCAGCACAGTATCAGTGTGAGCACAAACCAAAAAAGGCAAGGAGAGCTTTTTCGACCAGGTTACTTCTCCTGCCATAAACAAACATTCTCCGTGTTGTGCGGAAATGAAAGCATGTGGACTTGTGAAGTGGGTGGGTGCAATGAAAAGCTGTTATTTTTCAATCGTGCCAGAAACATTTTGTTCCTTCATCTCAAAAAGAGATCTAGATTAATCTAAGGTGAAGAATCTTAAAATATATTTCCAGTGTCATTTATGAAGATAAATATCTCTTTTCTGAAAACAGAGGCAGAGAATGTACTTATGACACATCCTTTTTCGACCACCACTTTGCCCCCCAAAATATATATGTGTCAGTCTGTTGGCCCCCAAAATAAATTAATGTCTGAGTCTCCCTTTGAGTCTTTCTGTGTATATTTGACACAATACATCAAAGCTTCATCTAGATCTTCTGCTTTTTTGCTCTCTTCCAAACTCTGTCTACCTACTTCCCTGCATATATGAAATTTTGCACAAATTGTGGCAAGTTAGTTAATCCTGTGGAGCGTCTCCTGTGCCGAAATCTCAACACATTTGCATTTGGAGCAAATTTCTTGCAACTAAGCCTGATCTATGTCAGGTAGCCAGATTGTCAATCCAGATCTTTGGAAAACACCAGACTGTGTGCTATCAGTTTTGCTGCCATAAGCTGGACTTTCTTTATGCATATAATTCCTACACAGGCTTTGTAAATTATATACTTCTGTGGAGTGCAAATTTTGAGAAACTTGCCAGCAGATTATTTTAATGGAAGAAACTATTTAAAGAACTGTCCTGAATAGAGTTGAATTTTACTATATATTTTGCAAAATCAGAGTATTATTTTGAGTATTCATATTTCCTATGAAGTGACAGCAGAAGCACCATGGAAGGTGGAGGAAGGGAGACAGTAGTCGCTAGGCCTAGTGCTGGCCCTGGAAGCTGGTTGTCCCTTAGCAGCCTGAATAGATGATGGAGAGAAAGACATTTTGGCAGATGTGTAGCACCTAGAGTAGAGCAGGTGTGAGTGCCCTTGGGCTGACACTGGAGGAGGCTAGGAAAACTGCCATCCCCCAGCTAAAGTTAGTCTTTGTGAATGTTCTCCTTCGTCTTTGATATACCAACTTCGGTTGGATCCGTAACACTGTTTTGCATGAGCAGAAATATTGAATAGAAGTTATTTACAGCCACAGGTTAATTAAAGTGTAAGAGACTACAGCTGGTCATATTTTTTCCTCTTACCTGTAAACCTCTAACATTTTAAATTCTGCAAAACATGGATAGAAGAAAACAATTTTCTTTCATATCAACTTTAGTAATAACTTGGGTATTTAGTAATGACTCAGGAAGGCAGTTACCACATCTTAAAGAACACAGGATTGAAGAGGATGTGGTAGAGCTTGGAGCTGTAAATATGCTTGGAGCTGTAAATATCCTTCAAGTGAGAAACAGCTGTCAACAAAACTTACCATTTGGTTATAATTATTCTTTCACTACCCTTTCTCCTCAACTGAATTCATTAAAATGTTGCAGACAGAGGTATTATTTAAGCTCATGTTTTCTACAGTTATGTATGCTTTAAAAATAAGAAGAGAAAAAATGTTTCCTTATTGTCTTCAGTCTCTGTGCACCAGTTTGGTAAATTCTTTGATCCCAGGAATGAGGACCTTCTGAAACGGAAGCCTTATCAGGCACTGGACTCCAGAGAAAATCCAGAGAAAGACTATATGCCATTACTTTGTTTCTATGATAAGCTGAAACCAAAAATCTGATTTTTAGGAAAGAG
>NW_010409312.1:18443-19785 GCF_000710305.1 Buceros rhinoceros silvestris
AGAGTGTGAGCTGCCAGCCCGCACTGCACTCTCATTTAGTAGAGTGCCTAGGCAAATGATTAAGCAAATTCTCCAATTTCATTGATCTCAGAACGTTTTCCAGAGGTCAGAATCAGAATTTGATGAACAGGCCTGGATTTAAACATATTTAAACATTCAAGTCTGAATATAAATCAGTATCAACTTTTGCTTTCAGGATCCATTAATACTAGCTGGTACTGTTCTGCAAGACAGCAGAATCAGAATACATGAACCCTCAGTCCTTCACACCTCCATCAGTGATGAGATGCAGTCAGAAACAGTAACCTGGGGGATCCTGTCATGTTAATTCCTTTTCCTGGTTTAAATCTGAGTTTTTAATAAGGTGGAAAAAACAGGGTTGCTTTTTTTTAATATTCAGCTTTTTCCTAGCCTACCAAAAGCAGGTGGTGTTGGCAATTAATTGACTCCTTTATTATTATCCCTTTTTTTTAAATGAACATGTAGAAGTTGTGGATTACCATAGTGACATGGTGGCCATGACACAACCAAGAGATATGTGAACAAAAGCAATATGGGAATACAGAAGTATTTATTAAGATGACATACAAATATGCTTGTGCATTTAGATTATGCTGAATTTTTAAATGTGTGTGGTGGGTAAAAGTGAAGTTTAAGATGATAAAGTAACTGACAAATGAAGCAAATATTAATGTTTATTAAATAGTTACATTTGTCAGTTAAGGCTGTAGATTTGACATTAAATGTGTTGCACATAAATAGTAATATACTTTATAGATCCCTCAATGTTCTTTTTTCCTGTCAGTAAAACTTTTCCACCAATCTAAAAGAATAAGAGGGATCTTCAAGCTTTGAGATAGGAATCAGCATGTGCTGAAGTGTGAGGAGTTTGACAAAACAGCGCGTAGGAGGAACAAATATCAAACCAGAATGACTGAGAAATGATAGAGAAATGTGAAACCTGACAGCTCACCCTGTAAAGAAATCTAGTATTTAGAATATGAGATGCCATGCTGGAGCTCTGGAAGTGAAAAAAGAGGATTAGTTCTGTAGCCAGATGTTCTGGTTTCAGCTGGAATAAAGTTAATTTTCTTCCTAGTAGCTGGTACAGTGCAGTGTTTTGGATTTAGGATGAGAATAATGTTGATAATACACTGATGCTTTAGTTGTTGCTACGCCTTATACTAAGTCAAAGACTTTCCAGCTTCTCATACTGCCCTGCAGGTGGAGGCTGGGAGTGCAGAAGAAACTGGGAACACAGCAAGGACAGCTGACCTGAGTGAGCCAAAGAAATATTCCATATCACGTGATGCCATGCCCAGGACAGATATATATATATATA
>NW_010409313.1:0-211 GCF_000710305.1 Buceros rhinoceros silvestris
CCTCCGCCCGCGGCCATGGCGCCAGAGCCGAGGTGCGTCAGGTGGACGAAGTTCATGGGCTCCCCGATCATGGAGCGGTCGATTCGTCTCCTCCTCTTCTTCTGCAAGTGGACAAAGGCCGTCAGCCCCCGCTGACCCAGGACCCCAGCCCACCCTGAACCGGCCAGGCTGTGGCTACTCACGGGCTGTGGCTTCTCGACGACGCAGCAGC
>NW_010409313.1:544-781 GCF_000710305.1 Buceros rhinoceros silvestris
TATCAAGAGAGGGGTGATGCCTGCAGTCCTGACCCCCCAAAGCCTCTTCCCAACGACCAAACTGGGTCAGAGACCCCCGAGGGACCCTGCGTATTGCACAGAGACCTCTGAGGGTCCTCAAGCATCACAAACATGCTGAGGGATGACATGCTGAGGGACCCTAGGCATGAAGCAGCCACCTGTAGGAGCTGTCCCCACGGCCAGGCCAGGATCTGGCCCATCCCCTGTCCCCGGCGC
>NW_010409313.1:1084-1394 GCF_000710305.1 Buceros rhinoceros silvestris
CAGACAGGGGGCAAAATCAAGAGGGGCTCTGCCCGGCCGGCAGGCCTGTGCCGCAAACCCCCCCAGACCCAGCTGGGGTAGCCAACGGGGGTGCGGAGAGGGGGTTCACCCCTGTAAGTGGGTGCTCCCCCACCCCAGGAGAGGCAGCTCTTACCAGCTCTTCCGCTGCAAAAGCACCCGGCGACGCACACAAAACTCACCACCCACGAAGGGCTGCGGCCTGAGCACAGCCCTGTATCAGCCGCCAGAGAATCCCCACGCCAGCGCGGGGGCAGCGAGTGGCTGCGCCGAGGCAAAACCAAGTGTTGCC
>NW_010409314.1:0-510 GCF_000710305.1 Buceros rhinoceros silvestris
GTTCCCACAGGGGTGCTGGGGCGCTTCCCCTTGGGCTCAAGACACAGTTTCTACCCCAGTGCTCACATGGTGCCGGGAGGGTGACGGTCTTCCCTCTGCTGCCGTGGCCGGGCCAGCTGACAGGGAAGGCGGCTTCCACCTCCCCTGAGCTCGAGGTTCAGGGGCTGTCGAAGAGGTCACCAGCTCCATCCCTGCCCCACAGCAGGATTCGCTCCCAGCTTTCCCAGTCTGCTCTTAAAATGTGCCGTGGAGGGAGATGTCGCCGTCCTCTGCGCAGCTTCTCAGCTCACCCGTTTGGCAGGAAGACGTTCTCTGCCTCCCGCAGTCCCGAATCCTTCGCTGTATTCGAGGGCGTTCTGAGGTCTCAGCCGGTTCTGCGAGACCGAGCAGCCCCCGGCTGGTTCCTCTTCCCCTGCGGGGCCCTTTGTGGGCGGCGGGTGATTTTCTTCGCTCTCTCCTGACTTGCTGCTGTGTCCCCAAACGCAGCATCCTGGCGTGGACACGTCTCGC
>NW_010409314.1:613-1090 GCF_000710305.1 Buceros rhinoceros silvestris
CGCAGCGTCCTGGGTTGGACCAGTCTCGCCCTGCCAAAGCTCCGCTCCTCTCCGCAGCTGCCTCGGCAGGAGAGGAAACACCTGGCGGGGGTGAAAGAGGGGGAGGCCCCCGGGTTCCCCTCCGCAGGGCTGCGGGTCGCGGGGGGTTTGGGGCAGGGCTTGTGCTCTCAACCCTCCCTGGTTCTGCTCCAGTTCGCTGGGCGAAACCAGGGCGAACCGCATCGCTCCGTGCCTCAGTTTCCCTGGATTCCATTTTAAACCCAGAAGCTGTGTCTCAGTGCGGGTTTTTTGTTGGAATAGTTTGAGTTGTGAGTTGTTTTTGTTTTTTTTTCACAAAAGATGTGTATTTATGAAAATTAATGCCCTTTTGATCCATTCTGGCAATGAGAACTTCTCCCACCTGCCTGTTCAGGGGTGCAGGAAACAACAGTGACGGCAGAGCACACCGTTTCGGGCGCGGGAGCCCAGGAGGAGATG
>NW_010409315.1:0-7738 GCF_000710305.1 Buceros rhinoceros silvestris
AGACAGGGCCTGGCGGTTACACCGGGTTTGATGGGCAGCAGACTCTACTGACAACATAAACAAAATCAAAATCAATACAAAATACAAAACCTGGCTGAGGTCTGCGTTTAAATCCAGGGCTTAAATTGTGAAAGCATCTCCTGGAACTTGCACTTGGGCTTTAGCTCCTGGAAGTCTTACCAGAGGCCTTTTGCATCCTTCCAGTTTTAAGACCTGGCCTTAACGAGCGAGAATCCATAGGAGTTAACTGCCAGGCTCGGAACCCCGATGCTGTCTCGGGGACAAGTCTGTCAAACCCAGTAGCAGCAGCCCCTGAGTCCCACAGGTCACGGGCTGGGTGCTGCGCCTTCCACGCAGGCGCTGCCCCGCCGCTGGGTGGGTGCATGCCCTGCCCAGGCTGGCAGGAGCTGGCGGCGCTGCTGGCAGCAGGTGTCAGGTCGGCAAGTCAGGTCGGAGTGGGAGTTGCTGGGGTTTTGTGGAGCATCTCGCTTGGTACTGTGTGGAGCTGCAAACTCCTGGGTATTCAAAAAATACCTGTGTGCAGCGTATGTGGAGAGTGAGTGCGGGGTGTTCTCCTGAGGCAACGCAGGGGTGTTCGTCGGGGTACGTGTGGGCAGGAGTTGTTGAGTGACAGCCGTGTTTGAAATAGGAATTTTCCATTTTTTTCTGTAGTAAAAGGAGTAAATTGGAATGCAGTATCCCTTTCCCAAGGGAACCTGCTTTTTTAGGCTGTGCTGCTGCCTGCTCGCCTTCCCTCTCCAGCCCGTATGGGTTTATGTGATGGCATTAACGCTTCCCATCCGCAAACCTTTCCTCTTGGCGACTCAGGCTGCGCTAACGAACTGTTCCAGAGAGCCGAGGCATGCGATTCAAGGTGACTGGTGTCCCGCTCGCCCCAGTCCTCTGTGCTGCAGGCAGGAAGTCAGGAGGGACGTGTTACAGAGCTGAGGGAAAAGGAAGACACTGGGTGTTAATTCTGGAGCAGACCTGATGCGTTACAGCAACCCTGAAACCATCCCTGTTCATGCTGGGTCGGGGCAGGGGTTCCGCATCGCCTGGGGAGCTTCCCGGAGCAGGACAGGGGCCAGGAATGCTGCGGTGGGATGCCTGAGAGCGCGTCTGGTGGGAGCTCAGGATGAGCCTTATCCTTCGTTGATGTTTTCTCATTCCTCTGTTTAAATCACGTTGTAGAAAACGTTTCCTTACGCGGAGCAGCTTGTTTGTTTTGCAAGAATCACGAATTACACGTGCAAAGAGAGGTTGGGATCGCGGCCAAGGTTAGAAATGGTTCGCAGGAGGAAAACATTTGAAGCATGTTAATAATTCCTTTGATTTGAAGTGAAGGTTGTGTTGTCTTTTGGTGGTTTTGGTTTTTTCCCCAGTTAGTGTCTGGCGTGGCACAACGTAGCAGTGTATACAGCTCTTGTGACTGAGAGCATCCCAAAGTGCTTCGTGTTAGGGAGCAGCTAAAGGGACGTGGTTTTTTCCCCAGTTAGTGTCTGGCGTGCAAACACGTAGCAGTGTATACAGCTCTTGTGACTGAGAGCATCCCAAAGTGCTTCGTGTTAGGGAGCAGCTAAAGGGACGTTAATTTTTTTTTTTTTTCCCTTTCAAGAAGTAGTAAGGGGTCTTTTTGTTTGTTTTATTCTTCCTTTGGAAGGCCTCTTCTGCTCCAGAGGAACCCTTGGCAGGTGTGGATTTTTTTCTTGATACTACGTGTCTTCATCATCAAACACCCCACGTGTGCTGACCCTGTCATGCCTTGGGGTTTTCTTTGCAGCTCCTTCCCTCCCTCATGAGCAAGAGAGATGGTGGAGATAAAGGGGAAGAGGTTCTGGGCAGGACAGCTGTGCCAGAGGGGGCTTTGAGCTGCGTTCTCAGCAGCAGCAGTCGCCTGCTCCAGTCAGAACTGGGATCTGGGTTCCCGTCGGTGTGTGGAGGTGCAGGGGGGCTGTGGGGCCTCTGCTCTCCAGAGCAGGTGCTTATCAGCTCGGCAAGACCGAGCTGTTCTGGGAGAGTGGGGCAAGTTGATTAGGAGCGTGGTGATCCCTCTCTGGCACTGGCGTGACTGAGAGAGACGCAGGCTGGGGCGGTCGCCTTCAGCGCTGCGCCTTGTGGTTCAGATGACTGGTCCTGACTGGCAGAGACTGCACCCCCTTCGCTGCCTGTACGGACTGGGGGCTGAAGTGCGGGGCCCAGGCAATGGGGACCTTGTCGTCTTTGTTCCCCTTCCTTTTTTTTATGGCAGAGCCTCTTTGGGCTCAGTTGGTCCTTTAAGACCCAGCTGTCTGTGAGTCGAACAGCAGAGCCCAGGTTGTTGGGATCTGGAGTTAGATTTGCTTCTTGGATCTGATTGAACATTTAACCGCTGTTAAATTTGACCAGAAGTTAATTTAACCAAAAGCAAAAAAAAATCAAGGTGGCCTGTGAGCAAGAAACCCGGGCGCGCCTGGTCCCTGGCCGGGCAGGGAGCCGAGCCTTCCCCCCAGGGAGCCTGTGCCCCATGCAGGGTGTGATTTCCCCAAGTAACGAAGCAGATACAGCTGTTGCAGCAGTGGGTGTATTTCTGTATTTTTCCTCTTAATTTTTGCTTCCTTTTTTGTCTTTTGGCTGTAACATGGCCTTTCATCCTTTTTTTTTTGCAGTGTCACTGTCCCAGGTGACCTTTGTCTGGCTGTTCCCTGCTTTCCTGTCCCTTGAAATCTTCTCTCCTGCTGAGGTGCAGCGCTTTCCCCGCATGAGCACACCTCCGGGAGCAGTGTCCTGTCCTTCTGTGGTGCAGCTGTAGGGGCTGCACCCACACTGTGGGGCACAAGGTGACACTACAGCTTTGTAGCGTCACAGGCTCCCTTCCTCTGAAGGCAACAGGCTGGGCTGTCCATACCCTCCCTTCTCTGGGGGCATGGGCTGGGGGACCTGCTCTGCTCTATCCCACTTGTTCCCTGCCCTGGGCTAAGCTGAGGTGTGACTGTTTTGGGGTCCTCAGGTCCAGCACAGCTGCGAGCTCTCTTCCTGCACACAGAGCACGAGCAGAGGCAGTCGAAGACGGTCACACAAGCCGACATGAAGGTGGAATTACTCCCAGCTCTCACTGACAACTACATGTACCTCCTCATCGACGAGGAAACGAAGGAGGCTGCAATAGTTGACCCTGTGCAGCCCCAGAAGGTAACGCTGTCTGCGGCCCGTGGGAGCAGGGTGCTCACGCTGTGGCTCCGGGAGAGCCTTTCAGGTTGCCACATCCAAGGGGAGGTAGTCACACGCTGACTCAGGTGTGGCAGAGAGTTGGGAAATACTGGCCATGTGCAGGTGGGACGGGGCTGAAGTCAGGGGTGATTGACCTGAGTTTGATTTTTGCCCTTAGTTTGATGTTGTGCAGGAAAGAGGAAATGGCCCTGAGGGCTTAGTCGTGGCAAGCTGAATCAGAGACCTTGTGTCCTGATGAGTGTAACTGCAACTCGGAGAGGGCCGAGTGGCTGGTCCAAACCCTGGAGCAGCTGTGCCCAGGTTGTGCCAGGCACCATGAGGGGTGTTGAGACACTTCGCACAAGGTGATGGTCTTGCTGTGCCCTGTGCCTGCAGGTTTTGGATGCAGTCAAGAAGCATGGCGTGAAGCTGACCACCGTCCTGACCACACATCATCACTGGTAACTATCTGCTGCAGCAGGATCCCCCTGCAGAAACACGAGCAGTCAAGAATTGCTGCTTCTCTGATCAAGCTGGTCTTTAAGCAGGGGCTTAGGTGTGAGGAGGAGGATCAGAGCTCATGTCCCTGGAGCTCGTGCTGACCAGATGCATTGTCTGCAACAATGCTCTGTGTGTCAGCGCCTTTAGCCTTTAAAACACCAACTTCCTCTGGGTGGCCAGTGAAATAAACGTGGGTGAAGGGAGTGTGGGAGACCCATACCACGGTGCTGGGGCATGCCCGTAAGACATGCCACTGAGTCAGCGCTCCGGGAGCCTTACCTGCACTGCAGATTAACGCTGCCCGCCACATGAAGATGAATGTTCTGCTTCAGCAATAACCTGGGTATCATCTCCCGTGGGTCATGGTGGAGCCACCTCTGAGGCTGCAGAGCCAGCCCTGACCCAGGACTGATGTTTCTCAACTACCTGTGAGCTCATGGGGGGTTGTTCCTCCACTCTCACTGCCCTGATTACTGGGGAAGTTCTCTCTGCTCATGTGGATGTGGCATATCCTTTGGCATGAGGACAACGTTGGATGTTGGGAGAACAGTTGATCAGAAATGACCTCCTGGAGGTGACCAGTGCAGTACGAGTTATGATAAATTTGTCTTCATCCCTGCCCAAAACTATTCTTCTGACCTTCCAGGGACCATGCTGGAGGAAACGAGAAGCTTGTAAAGATGGAGGCGGGGTTGCGTGTGTATGGGGGAGACAGCAGAGTCGGAGCGCTGACACAGAAGGTGTCTCACCTGACATCACTCAAGGTAAAGGGATGAGCTACAGGACTCAGCTGGGGCTTCTCCTTGCGTCTGTGTGGTCCAACCAGAGTTAGCGCTGTGGTCACAGCTCTTTTACCTTTCAGCAGCTCTTGGCTGTAGTTGATGGTTTAAGCAGAGCTTTGGCCCCTTTCCAGCCCCGTGAACCGCAACCCCCTGTGATCTGGCTGGTGACACTTCGCTGATGAGAGCAGTGGCTTGGCTCAGCCAGGGGACAGGCTGGGTGTCCCTGTGCTCCTTGCCAGCTGCCTTAACTGGGGTGGCGTGAACCCATGTGTGCAAGGGCAGGGCTTGTGCTCTGCTTGGAGCTGCAAGGCGGTCCTCTGCACCAAGGCTGGGACCCCGGGCGGGGAGAGAGCAGCCAGCAGCGCCAGCTGCCCGCGGTGCTTTTCCCAAGCTGGAGCAGCCGGCCGTGTTGGAACCTGTTTGCGTGCAGACGAGCTGGCGGGTGCCGAAACTGCTGTGAAACACACCAGCTGGCATGGATGTCACTGCTGAGATGGGCAGCAGAGAAGGGAGCTCAGGAATCCCTGGGAAGGTCTGGGGGGTGACATGCCCTTGGCCTCACAAATGTGTTTTAATCTCTCCCTGTTCATGTCATCCCCCTCTTCTCTTCAGCTTCGTTTTGGTTTTGCACTCGATTAACTTTGTTCGGGGTTTGTGTTGCTGTGGATCTGTTTGCTCTTGCTGCCAGCCAGGCACTGAGTCACTCTGCATGTCTGAAGGAACCTGGCGGTTCTCTGTCCCAGCACTTGCCGGGAGGAAACAGCTCTTTAAAACTGCCTAAAAACCCTCCTGCTGGACTCTGCCAGGAGCAGAGCTGATGTTCAGGAGAGTTTGCCAGGCCGTTGTAATCGTCGTGATTTTTTTCTAACCATGCAATTGCCAGCAAACGGTAGCTTAAGCTCTAGTCTTCTGCCTTCTTCTCAGGTGGGATCTCTTAATGTGAAATGCCTCTATACGCCGTGTCACACCTCTGGACACATCTGTTATTATGTGACTAAGCCAAATAGCTCCGAGCCTCCTGCTGTTTTTACAGGTGAGGAGTCGGGAGGTTCCCTGGCCCGCAGGCTGCGTTGCCAAGGGATGAGCTGTCCCTCTGCCTGTGGGCCCCTGGCTCTGGGTGCGCGTCCACCCCTCACCGCCGGTGCAGCCGGTTGACACTCACCTCTTGCCCTCTTACCAAGCGATAGTTGTAGCTGAAACCCCTCTGGGTGTGTAAACCAGGGCTGGACATCCTGCAAGCTACATCAGGAGCGAGCCCGGGATGAGTCCTGCATCTGGCGTTGTCTTCCTCGAAACGAGAGTTGTTGGTTTATTGTCGCAGGCCAGAGTGGCTGATTCCAAACCCTGTTGCTTTTCCATGTATCTGTACTCAAAACTGAGCGAGGGGAGTGAGAGTGGGCTGGTGCTCCATCTCCGGTAGCCAGGTTCTGGAGAGCAGGGTTCCCCCTTCCCTGAGACTGCACCCAGTCTCCACACACTGCCACGTCCTCCCTCTCCTGACGGACGTTCTCCAGAGCTTGTAGCTTCTGCGTGGAAGAAGTACCGGGTTCAGCAAGACGTTAGGTAGCACTGAGGAGAAAATGCAGAGGTGACCCGTCTTTGTTTGACTTCATAGCAAAGAGAACAAGTGCTCCTTGTCCACTCTTAAGAGGGCAGGAGGGGACAGCAGGCTGCCTGCAGGAAGGGGAGCGCTGGCCGAGGGGCTCCCTGCGTTAGGAGCTGCGTTTGCCACACGGGTTTACATAGTGCTGAGCCCGTGTGGGGCAGCGGTGTAGCCCGGCTCTCCCTGAAGCTTCTGCTGAGCTGCAGCGAGGACAGCAATGGCAGAGGCGAGCTCTCCAGGACCGGTGCAAGGAGCCTTGTCTGGTCCTGACACTGTGTTGCACCTCCCTTGTAGGTGACACGCTGTTTGTGGCTGGTTGTGGGAAATTCTTCGAGGGAACAGCGGAGGAGATGTACAGAGCACTGATCGAGATCCTGGGCAGCTTGGACCCCAACACGGTATGGGCTTCTCCTTCTGCACGTGTACAGTGACTGGCCAGAAACCACGACAGGCATCGGAGAACCTGCCTGCCCAGTAACGCTGCTGGTCACTGGGAGTGTTTCTGGTGTGTTGAGGGAATGAACGCGTGCAGCAGGAGTTGCCTTTGATGTGGAATAGCTGGAGTCCTCTGGGGAGGAGATTCCTCCCCAAACACCGTTGTGCTTTGTGGGGGGAGACCAGGGGCTGCTTGTTAAACGAAAGGCTTGTGAGCTGGGCCCCTGGGCTCTTCAACCAGTCTTGCCAGTAAACCAGCAGGCAGCACTGGCTGGTAAGTCATGGCGCTTCCCCTGTGGCTGTCTCCAGTGGAGAGTGTCACCAGAGGGCTGACTCTGGTGTTCCTGCTGTCCCATAACACCGATGCTGGTACCTGGCTCCTTTGTACAGTCAGAATGACCCTGTGTCACTCCTCCCTTCTCTCCCCAGAGAGTTTACTGTGGTCATGAGTACACCATCAACAATCTCAAGTTCGCTCGACACGTTGAACCCAATAACGTCAGCATCCAGGAGAAGCTTGCTTGGGCCAAGGTGAGCTGGGCCAGCCTTCCCGTAGATGTGGTGCTGCCACAGAGGCAGAGCTGTGCTGAGGAGGCGGAGGAGAAAGGGCAGTGCTGGGGAGGAAGAGAGGCTGAGGGAAGGGAGTGAGGGCCAGGAACTGTTGTGCGTCCCGGGAAGGATGTGGGGGCAACAGGGTTTGTGTGTGGCCCAAGAAGGTGGCTTGTCTGGTGGAGACGTGACCCTCCCTGGAACCCTCTCGGTGTAATTACAGGCTGTGTCCGCGTCTGTCTGGGAGGGGCAGCTCTGCCCCAGGTCTCTCGGTCTTGTCTGTCCGCTTGGTGCGTGGCTCTGGCATGGAGCAGCTTGGGCAGCACTGACCCCGTGAGGTTAATACTCGGGACGTTTCACATTCACCGGAACATTCCCTGTGAGCAGAAATGTCTCCCTCGTTACAGGCCAAGTATGACAGCGGGGAGCCAACCATCCCCTCCACCATCGCCGAGGAGTTCACCTACAACCCCTTCATGCGCGTGAGGTACGGGGGGCCTGGGGGTGTAGGAGCGGTCCTGGCCTTTGAGGGGGGTGTGGGAAGGAGGGAGCCGTGAGTGCAGGTCGCTCCCCTGCCTTGCGCAGTCCTGTGCCCATGCCCTCAAGACCCTCCTGCAGTGACACGGGAGGGTGGTGAAGAGCGACTCTGCCAGTGCTGAGGTCGCTGCCTCCGCTTCACTGA
>NW_010409315.1:7903-8696 GCF_000710305.1 Buceros rhinoceros silvestris
GTTAAACCAGGGGAGCTGATAAGCCCGTGCCAAAGCCCCGAGCCTTTGATCTTCGAGCATTCCCCCTGGGAGCAGGCGAGTGGCGGTAGTAGTGACGTCGTACACGAGATCTGACCCCGCGCTCTTTGCGTTCACTGTCCCGGGTGTTCCCTCCCGGCAGGGAGAAGACGGTCCAGCAGCACGCTGGGGAGACCGACCCCATCCGAACCATGGGGGCCATCCGCAAAGAGAAGGACAACTTCCGCGTCCCGAAGGACTGAGCACTGCCTGGGGCACTTTAACCTCCGTTTAAGTGTAGTTTAGACTACTCAGATGTTTTAGGAGTTGAACCTTCTGTTGTGGTTGGCAGTCATATTTAGGGGTTTATTTTGTTTTAATTAAGGAGAAAAAAAAAAAAAGCACTTTGCCCTTGTTGAGATGTTCTACAGCATATTTATATGAGGATGAAGAATATTTATGCTTCTATTGCCGGCTCTCGAACTGTCCTGTGTGTCGCATGCAGGTCGTTTTACACGTGGCTCAGAGCCTGGGGTGGGAAAGGGTCAAACCTTGAGGTCCTGTTGGTTTTGTGGGAGCCCATTGCAGGTGCAGACGGTGGGTCGGGGGCCCGAGATGATTTCGTTTAACGCAGAAACAGCAAAACGCAGGAACTGCGCTGCCAGCTGCAGATGTGAACTTTTCTCCCGTGCTGCTACCTGCGTCTGTCGCTTCTGGCTCCGCTAAACCAGTTCTCGGTGACAGACTGGCTCTGCCACTGCCAGTTCAGCGCTTGCTTGGTGGTTGGCAGGCTCTG
>NW_010409315.1:8774-9163 GCF_000710305.1 Buceros rhinoceros silvestris
CCGCTAACCCAGTTCTGGGTGACAGACTGGCTCTGCCACTGCCAGTTCAGCGCTTGCTTGGTGGTGGCCAGGCTCTGGGCATGGCTCTGTCCGGCTTTTCTCCGTTCTCTGACGTTCCCTGTCATGGGCTGCAGCAGCTTTTCCCAGCGCATGCTGGCTTGGAGACCACGCTCTTGCTTATACCCGTTGATGTGTCCCCACGTCCTGCTCTTCAGCGAGACCTGCACGTCACCGGTGTTCATGCCGCACAAACAAGACACAGCGGTTGGTCTGCGGGTTCAAAATCCTGAGAAAAACTTAATGAGTAACCGAGATCCTCCAGCAGCAGCCACGCTGCCGAGAGCCCGGACAGCTGCTCCAGCGTGGCGGGGGGGCGGTCTCGCGGAGAG
>NW_010409316.1:0-305 GCF_000710305.1 Buceros rhinoceros silvestris
GTGTCGGGGGCCGCAGGGACCACCGCTGCCCCGTCCCTTTCCCCAGGGTGGGGACAGGGGGGACAGCGGGGGAATGACGGGTGCGTGGGTTCCCCCTTCCTGGCTGCCACCCCCGCCCCGGGCATTCCTTGGCGCGAGGGTTTCGGGCAAGTGGCTCCGCGTGGCTTTCGTCCCTTTCCCCAGGGTGGGGACAGGGGGGACAGCGGGGGAATGACGGGTGCGTGGGTTCCCCCTTCCTGGCTGCCACCCCCGCCCCGGGCATTCCTTGGCGCGAGGGTTTCGGGCAAGTGGCTCCGCGTGGCTTT
>NW_010409317.1:0-5541 GCF_000710305.1 Buceros rhinoceros silvestris
TATATACATATATATATTCATAGAGTATAGTCATGGGTGCATTCATTGTTCATTAAAGTTTGTTTCAGCTTTCCCGACTGCAGACCGCGGTGTGGATTTCTTTCTTTCTCTTTAAACCCTTTCTGTCTCCAACGAGACAAGAAAAGGGGGTCCATTAAGGATTCGAGGATTTATTATTAAACTTATTTTTACCTCGGTCCCTCGATCCCTAACAGAGAGTCAGCAGACAGACTGACCTACAGAAGCAAGCAGAGGAAAGGAGGCTAGGCAACAGCTAGCACACCCACAGAAGACATGCAGATTAGCAGCAGCAGGATGGGGCCAGAAGGAATCTGCAACACGTCCCCAAGGGAACATACTGACAAGCCGCAATGAGATCTCAAGCAATCTTTCAGGCAAGGACATGGCAAAACATCAGCAACGGTCTCTAAGCCAGTACTGAGTCTGTACCAGGCCTCTGGGGATGTTAGAAGACAAGCAGAGAAAAAAGTTGTCTTCAGCTGCTGTGCAGTATTTCTGCAGATGATGTGCAGAATGCAAAGAACAGCGTGTCAGAGCTGTGTGATGCTGTAGCAGGATGGAGAGGACAGAAAGCTCTGGCTGCAGCAACAGGACTTGGACTCCTGTGGGACACATGAATACAAAAAGTGTCCTGAGCTGGAAGGATTCTTATAAGAACATAAAAAAATTAATGCTACTAACCTGTAGAAAGCAGCTGGTTCTGCATTGACACGAATCTGCATGTGTTTGAACCTGGACAACGCAAAAAACCATCATCAGAATTGCGTACAAATGTCCAGTGAACTATGTAGCCAACATACCTGCTAGAGGAAACTCAGAGCACCGACCTGAGGCATCTCTTGACAGAAATACTCAATAGGCTCGGAAAGGCAGCAGGGACCAAGGCTTAGCACAAGCTCACATCATTCTGGGCCAGCTCAGTGGTGGTGCATTTGTTCTGTATTCCGCTCTCTGTGCGCATCATCTCAGCCCTTGGGTCATCACATTTGCTAGCCCAGCATCTCCACCATGCAGAATCACCACAACCAATTGCCCCGGCCTGGGCTCCCTGTGCCACACCAGCTTCTACTGCTGTCTCTGGACACCCTGAGTGCCAAGGAAAGTTGAAAAGCCCCTGCTGGTGTGTGACCCAGCCAACCCTGCAGGTGAAGGGGAGGAGAAGAGTTACAGAGCACGCCGAAGGACTGTACTCTTTTGGACACTTCTTGAAGGTGGTGGTAAAGCAGTGACCTGATTTCTGTCAGTAGATGCAGTTCACTGAACTTGTATCTGCATCTAAGGAAGCTCCAGTCATTTCTCTTTAATATATCCAATGGCCTAACAGAGGCACCAGCAACAGCAGTGACCAAGGCAAGCAGCCTGGAGACTGAACCAAAGGCACTACCTGCCTTGACACAGGCCAGCGAAAGTGGTGGCAGGGCCTCAGTACAGTCTTTGGGGTAGCATTGCACAGATGGGTTTCTCTGAGTGTGGGTAATGTCAGATAAGAGAAGTACCTGCACATATCGCATTGAACAGGGACAAAAATGCAGCTTTCGCAGGAGCTGCCGAGAGGCAGTGAAAATACTGCTTTGCTGAGACTCACCTGAAATCCCCCTCCAGTTTTTCCTGCTGCACAAGTTTAGACACAATTGGGCTCATCAGTAACTTGTTGACAATTGTCCCAATGACAAAATACCCAAAGATGCTCACCGGGCCTAGGCAGCCTGTGCTGTAGAGGAGGAGAAAGAAAGGACAGCTAATAATCCAAGCAAAAGGACACCCAGCACCCTCGGGGTCGAGCAGTCAGAGCCCTCAACTGTCACGACCCTTGGCTTTCAGAGAGGTCTGGGGGCCAGCGTACACACCCCAGCACACCCAAGGTAGAATACCCCTCGGAGTGCAGAAAGCACTCACACATAGGTACAAACATCCATTCGGGGAGTTGAAATGTGGGTGTGAAGCTCCAAAAAAGCGCACAGGCAAGAGACAGGAAAGCAGGGCCAGAATGAGTCCTTACCTGCGGAAGCACTGGTACATGTAGTAGGCCAGCATGAAGGGTGAGATGATGAGCTTGCTGGCCATGGAGCTGAGCTGCCTGCAGAACTTCTCCACATCCTGGCTGATGCGCTGGTCCCTGCTCAACAAAAATAGCCATTGACACTATTAAAGCCCAGAAACAAGAACTAGTACTAAATTCCTAATGGGACACAAGCCACGCTGTTCCACTGTCTGAATTTAGGACAGGGTGCAAGTGAACAGTCCTGCCTGGAACTGACCTGCAGCTGTGACTCCTGTTCCCCCACAGGAGACAATTTCCAAGGCCCAGCAGGACCCACCCAAGGGCCTTCCTGGCACCCAGGCAGAACAGCTCCTGATGTTACTTTCATCCTGTTCTTTGTATTAACTCCTTGTTCCACTTTCAACAACATTGTCTAATTCTGTGCTAAAGGTCTCTCCATCCTTGCCCTTTACTCCTCTCCTAGACCCACCCCTGTACTCTCCTGGATCCTCCCCAAGACCTTCAGTACTGGTGCTGCATCTCAGGCACCAGAGCTATGAGCACAGGGCAGGGCAAAGGCCAGGCCTTCTCCAGGTGTTAGCTGTTTGCAAATGTAGGTGGTGTCTTCACTCTGCCCTCTGACCCCTTTGTGCAAGGAAGAAAGTGGTTCCATCCACACCCATCCCACAAGACCAGGCAGCAGAGCTCCAAACCTCCTCGCCTCATCAGTATCAGGCACATGGGTGACAGACTCTCAAGTCCTATCTGCCCCATTGCTGAGGAGGAGTTGCACTTGGGGTAACTAGAAAAGATTTTGGCATATTTACTCCCTCAGCATGTCATCTGTCCAGAACACGTGGATGAGGTCTTTGGTCTCCTGTGCTAAGCACAGGTGTAAAGGATGTGACTGTGAAGGCTGGAGTCCAGAATGAAGAGAAAGGCAGGACTCCTGTCTATTCATCAGTGCAGATACAACCACAAGGACATTAATCTCTTAACTCCTTTGCAGTCCTGGAACAGAAACAGATTTAATTTTGGGGCAGCTCTCATCCAGACTGACCTTAGAGTCATCATTCTTCCTTTTCCTCAGACTGTGATTGTTCCTATAAAACTGTACTTTAAGTTGTGCTACCGACTTATGGCAGGACATTGCTTTTTATGAACTATTAAGCAACACGTAATAACAACACATAAACATCAACTCAAATGTCCTGCTAGGAGTCGCTAGTGTTTGTATGCCACTCAGAATCCACTTTTCATTCCTTCTAGACAGATGACACCATGCATTTGACACTCAGTTTGGTTTGCACTGCATCATCCCTCTAGCACATTCTCTAAGTACCCAGTGCAGGGAAAAATTCTCATCAAGGAATTACAAGATAAAGAGAATTTTTGTAGTGACACCATAAAAAGGCATTAAAATAAAATTGGATGTTTGAGCAGGAGCAAGGTGGTAATAAAAAACACTCTGCAGCAATCCCACACGTTTGGTCTGCTAAGGTCAGGAGAGCTGGCTCTACCGCTGCAGAGCAGACTGACCCAGTTATCTCATGCATTTCACTGCACAGTGTGAACACATTCTCTGGTTAAAAATAAACCTGAGCAGCATGTGGTGATGGGCCTCTGCCCTTCCCTTCTACCCCACCCCCCACAAAGGAAAATGCAGGTGTGCAGGAGCTTCTGGCCAGGGGCGATGTGCTACACTGCCTGAGAAGCACCACATGCCTTAGTGACAGGCATAGCTTTTTAACCTCTCCTTGCAACTCCACACCACTGCAAAATACTATCAGAAAGAAACATTTCACAAGGGTGGGAATGATCCCAACAGTGGCTGGGAAGTGCATTAGCATCATGAAGCTGTGATTTCATATTTGGCAGTAGGGCTGTTTGAACCAAGCTAAGCCCTCTCCTTTCTTGCTGCTCCTGCTTCGCACAGCTGGTGGTTCTTACTTGGGCTGTCACCTAGCACTGGGCCAGCAGCAGCAGCCAGGGAATGGGTCTGGCTGAAAACCGATACAGGCAAAAAAATATTTGAGATACCCAGCATGATTCTACTGTGCAGCCACACGGACCACCACATTGTGTAACGAAGGGGTAAGGAGCTCTGTGCGGCAAGTGCATTAGCATCATGAAGCTGTGATTTCATATTTGGCAGTAGGGCTGTTTGAACCAAGCTAAGCCCTCTCCTTTCTTGCTGCTCCTGCTTCGCACAGCTGGTGGTTCTTACTTGGGCTGTCACCTAGCACTGGGCCAGCAGCAGCAGCCAGGGAATGGGTCTGGCTGAAAACCGATACAGGCAAAAAAATATTTGAGATACCCAGCATGATTCTACTGTGCAGCCACACGGACCACCACATTGTGTAACGAAGGGGTAAGGAGCTCTGTGCGGCAGAAGCACAGAGTCTGCTTCAGTTCTTTGAGGTCACAAGGACCTCAAAGTTGCTATTAGCAACAGTTAGGAGTCCCTGCAAGGCAGCCATCTCCCACAGGGACCCTAGGAGTGGTCTTTGACCTCCTCTGGTGCCGTCAACGTGGGATACAGCACTAGTGCAGTGACTAGACCAGAGGTGCCTCCTCCAGGGGAGGAGAGCTTGGTGTCTCAAAACAACTGTATAAAGCCACACAATTTGGAAGGAGTTATCCACCCCCCAGTTTCTTGTTTTTCAGCAAGTATTTAATAATAAGTTCTTTAAATTCTGGAGGGGGAAAAAAAAAAAAGCTTCTACTTCTCTCATGATGTCTAAGGTAGGATCTTTAACTCTTAAAAGTGTGTAACTATGACAGCAGTAACCCGTGTGCAAGGACAGGCTGGAAGGCCAGGGTCAGCAGACAGTAGAGAGGAAGGGAGGTGTTCAACCTTTGCTGCACAGCCCAGGTAGATGTGCTCGGCAGTAAGCAGGACAGCACACAAAGCAAGTCGGAAGGGGGTCTCAGGGTGAACAGGAATCAGCAAGGAGAGACTGAATGTTCCTCCTTCTCTCATTTTCAAGTCACCCCTGACATTTCCTTCCGAGTAACAGGAAAGGGGAAATGCAGCCCTCATATAGTGCAAAACAAAGAACTTCCTGGACGTGACTCCCATGGGTTATTTAAAACCCAACTACACAAAACTGTGTTCAGCTGGAGTCGCTGGTGGCTGAAGTTCAAATATAACAGGGACTGTCCTAACACTGAAGGCTGCCTGAAGACAGGGAGAGGCAGTTCTCTCCAACTCCAGTCAGGCCCTTTGCAACATCCCACTAAGTGTCAAAGGCTGGGTTTGCAGCTCGCATGTTTCATAGCAGCACAAGATCCCTGTGCTGCTGGGCCTCCATTTTCCTCACAACGGAAACATCCTACTCCTAAAATCATCATGAACAGCAGTCACAGAACCTCCCAGCAACGGGTACCACCTCCCATCCAGGGCAGAAAAGTGTATTTGTGCCTAGATGGCAAAAGCTTCTAGGGTTCAAGCCTCTACCCAGAGACACAGAAAAGTCAGGAAAAAGTGAGGAGCAGCCCAGGGGAAGCCAAGCAAGAGAGTGAGAGAAGCCACAGGC
>NW_010409317.1:5657-6296 GCF_000710305.1 Buceros rhinoceros silvestris
GGGCAACCAAGGCGAGAAGTGAAGTGAAGCCACAGGCAGCCTACGGGTTATCGATGTCCTCGCGCAGCACATGCAGGCTGTAGTAGACCTGGCCTTGGAAGTAGCAGCTGTGGAGGTATTCGGTGAGAGATTTTCTCCAGCTCACGTACATCACGTTGCAGATAAACTGGTCGAAGCTTTTCAGCTGGAATGAGGGCAAAGAGATGGGAAGAGATAAGCAAGAAGAATAAGCATTTCCCAAAATAAACTAAAAACTAACAGTTTGTAGTAGTGATCTGTCCCATGTGTAGCTACCTAACCGGACAAGGGCAGACCGAGATCCTTTGTCATCAGGATTATGACGGGAGCCATGGGCAGCCTTCCCCTTCCCTTCCCTCCCAAGACACGGAAGCCTCTGGTCTGTCTTACCGTGGAGTTCACTACGATCAGAGCCAGGGAAACGGCAGTCAGTGTCTGGAACCCGGGTAAGTCCTTGTTCCCTAGGACCTCATAGTACCGGCTGGGGATGACGCCGACCTGGTAAATAACTAGCTGCTCTGGAGAGAAGAGGCAAGCACCGAAAGGAAAATAAAGCGCAGCGGTGACACGGCAAAGGAGGGGGAGAATGGGGGAGCACGGGGGGGTGGGAAGTAGACGGGG
>NW_010409318.1:0-5719 GCF_000710305.1 Buceros rhinoceros silvestris
GCTCCGTCGCCGCAGAAAACCGCCAAGCCGCACGCCAGAGCTGAGCCTTTTTGCCTCCTCACTGCTTTCAGCCACGCCGCGGTGGGAATGGAAACCCCCCTCGTCATTTTGGGAGCCGCCGCCGCCGCATCTTCGGTAAAGTTACAGCTGCCCACGCGCCCGAGAGCTTCCACTTCATTCCACGACAGAGACTGGTAGGACTTTGTGCCGATTCCACTCTGTCTCACAGGGTCAGGAGTATTGTAACTGTGCGGGTTCCTGTGTTCCAGTCACGCGGCAGACCATGTGGCCGCCGCCATCTCAGATCACCGCCGCAGGTTGGGTTTCGCTGTTGCTACAGGCCGCGGGTTAGCCCTCGCCTTCCCAAAACCCTCAATATCTCACTGGTTCTCTTGTGTATTTAATATATCCCTCTTTGCGGTGTTTTTAAACCTTGTTTCAGTTTCCCAAAACATTTAGAGGTCTCACGAGTTCTTTTCTCGCTTCCCCTTGTTTTTAAACCTTGTTTCAGTTTCCCAAAACATTTAGAGGTCTCACGAGTTCTTTTCTCCCTTCCCCTATCTCTGGTGGGATAGGGAAGGGTATTATTGTCATCAGACCTTGGTTTTACCTCGACCAAACGGTTGACAAATGACTAATTGCTTAGCTTGCCGAGAGCAAGTAATAACTCACAAAGCAGTGCCAATGCACACAGAAAATAAATAGATTCAGGGGAGGGCAGGTGAATGCCAGTGACATGTACTCTTCATCTCCCACACAATCAACTTCACTCTCTGTACTCCAGTCTCATAAGTGCATGTAAGTGCATATAATAATATTTTGTCCAGAGAACAAAATATTAATGAGACACTGCATCCCCTCTGAAGTCCTAAGATCCCCTGGGCAAATATAAATAAGCCACAGCAGTCCATATCAGTCGATTCATGGCTACCCCCGTTCTCCACATTACATCTTTACAATTAATCTCACTTTTTGTAAATGGATTCCTCTATAAGACACGGAAGAGGAAACAAACAATTCCTGATCATTGCTTACCTTGGAGTGTTAACAGGGAATTGTTCCCTAATGTTGTGTTTGCTGGAAGTTTCATGTGAAAACATCTACCTCTTGTGCCCGAAGTTGGAAATGCCACAGACAAAGCTGGTTTTCATTACCAAATAGAGAGTAAGACGGAATATATATTATTTCCCTTTCACGCTATTTCGTAGGAATAATATATGTCTTTATACTGTAAAGCACATGTAGATCTATGGACAGTCCTTGTCTGTCTGTGGATTTACAGATCAGGGTGCAGCGAGGGCTAGGATCTCCCACGGGAATTGAGTATTCCTCCAACACTTCTTCTAAAACTGTGTTTTCTAGGCAATTTTATTTGACTTCCCATTTTCTGTACCATGCAGCTTTCAAACTACTTTTTCCCCTTACTGCTGTAGAAGAGATTTTCATGTAACAGTTCTGTGGTGGCACCATTCCCTCCCATTCCCAGGCCCCAGTACAGGGTGTGACTCCCCTCCCCGAGTCACACAACAGTCCTCTGGAAAAGTCAAATACGGATTGTGAAAGGTAGTGTACCAGACTGTTAAGGCACCCCCTTAACATACCTAGTTCCTTTCTCCCCTGTTCTCGGGGGACAATAACAACAATTACCTCGTGCAATGGACCAGAGCATTTAGGCGCTCCCTCAGCATATCTGGCTCCTACTTCCCTCCTGTTGTCCTGGATGATCAGTCAACCTTCTTACAACCTGGTACACTTGGTACCTGACACTGGTCATGGTTCAAAGGGGGGATACCAGGACCCCAAGATCCAGTAAGTTCTGGGCATGTGCAAACCAAAATATTACATAAAAAAGTTAGGCCAAAATGGAGAAGTACCTGACAAAAGTCAAGTTATTGCATACCCTATGAATAGTGATCCAAAATGACACCCCTTTGAGGTCTCCTGTATCACAGCAGGCTGTGTCCAACATCTCCCCTGAGTTGGGATGCCTTTCAGGATTGTCTGCTGGTGAGGTCAACACAAGGCCTGGGCAAAGACCACCTCAAGACTCAACTATTGCCCATTGAGTAATGCTGATGCATTGTGAATATTCAAATTCAAAGAGGGAAATTTTGACTATAGACTGGCCTCTTTTACCCACCTCTCTACCTGCTTAGGTGTTTGGCTTTATGCATTTACTTTGATGAGTGTGGGCATATTTCACTGGATCCAAGTATTTGTGTTTGTTTGTATGTGTGTCTGTATATTTTGTGTTTATACATATATCCATATTTTGATTTAATGTACCTTGTAATAAGTTCACGCGAATCTTCTGAAATCTGTAATCAAGTTGCTCCTTTACTTGGCTAAATCACTTGTGAGTCCTTAAATTGGTTAATCATTAAGGGCTGCTAAAACTCAACCTTTTGATTTACCTTATACTAGTGATAAATCTTGAATTGCTGTTAAATCAAACCGTGTCAAAGATACTCATCAGTGACAACTTCCACATCACAATCTCAATTACAAGAATGTAAGAAAGGCCATAGTGGGTCAGAAGAAGAGGTCATCTCTGAGTATCCTTTCTCCAAAGGATAGTAAGAGTAGGGCAAAACGATACAACACTTTTGAGAGGTCCCCCAGTGTCTGGTATCAAATATTCTCTGCATTTCTGTCATGCGGGAAGTTGAGTGCCACTCAGAGAGACTAAAAAAGAGCAAACCATGTACAGAAAGAAGTTAAGAGCAGTGTTGATGAAAGTCTGAAGTATGAGAGAAGGATGTCCTTAGACAGCCAAATTATCCAGCTCCTATTTAGCTTAAAGCTCAAACCTACTGCTTTTTCAGGAAGCCTGAAAAGTTCATCACCGTTTAGAAGTGTTTTGCTGGTCTACTGTTCTGGTGTTTCTAACTGCCTACTTTTTAAAATGACAGTGCCTGTATTTAGAAACTTCAATTCATTAGTTTGGTTAGATGTAGCCTGCTTTTAAATGGACTAATTCTGCTTAAATAAATTTTGTGCTGAAATAAAAGCTGGAGTGAATATAGAAAGAGGACTTCTAGGGCCCCAGCTTTGCTGAAAAAGTGTCTTGAAAACTGTGCAGAAGGCAACTGCTATTTAGTCTTTGTCTCTCTGTTTTCAGGGAGTAGAACATTGTATACAAAGCAGCATCAAATAAATGCTTTTCTAAAAGTAGAATGAAGGCTGTTTGTTATCAAGGGTGAAATCTCTGTTTCTTTCATCTTCCCCAGTTCCCCCAACACCACATCTAAGTGAGCATATGCATGGGTGGGATAGTGCTTTCCAATGCTTAGTGTTATCTCCTGCCCCAGAAGCAACGGACAATACACAAAGCTATGCTGAGGAGAAACAGATGCAGACCACCCTGGCCATTGCGTAGGTGTGGTATTCCCTGTTGTCCCAGCTGCATTCCTCACCCCACTCCTGTACTCCCACTCTCTGGACTAGTCTGCCAGGTTCATCTGTGCTGCATGCTCAGTTTTGCAGTTTCAGAATAGTTGACACTCCTTTTAAGTGTCCCTGTAGAACTGGTCCTGTTGTACAAACATTACTTCTACTTGGCTTATCCCGATCTCTTCTTCCAATAGAATAAGCACAAAAAATCTTGGTTATTGGGGACCAACGCAGACCAGTATCAAACAACTATTTTCTCTGATGAACAACCAGTAAAAGGATGTAATGGAAATGCAGCTGTCTTCTTTCACTAGCATTTCATGACTCAGTCACTAATGATAAAAAGAAGGAAGAAATGCAGGCATCAAAGGCCATAGAAGCAGAATTTTCTGATGAGAATGGTGTCAGAAGGTTTGCATGACGTATTGGCAAATCTTTAAACACTTTATCAGCATTTGAAAGGAAGTACATTATGTCTAGGACCTCTGCTCTTCTTAGTTGCCAATTGTTTGTCTGATGTTTGAGTAATACTCCTATCGCCAGAGATACTACTTCATTTCCAATGGACTATTGTAAGAAAGCTTTTCTGAGTTCAGTTGAGGAGCAAAGAGGTATAGAAGGCAAAATGGGATTTTGCCTCTTCATCTCATTTTATATTTATTTCATAAGAAAAGGAATTACTAAAGTAGCTTGGGATCTAGAAACACTGCCATAGAGAAGAAAGAACTTCCATGTGAGTCGTATTGACTGAAGCAATTAGGAAAGAGCTGTTTTGTGGAGCACTGGATCTAAGAACCGAAGTGTTACAATTGAAGGACTAGACAACCAGCAAGCTGGGACTTAGCGTCCATGAGAGCAGGACAAGTCGTCCTAGATACAACACCTGAAGTACATTTCGAAGATAGCCATAATAGCCCCATAAATATTTAACATTTTTAAAGGCTGATTGCAGTGGTTTGGCAGGAGTAAACACAGATTTCCTTTCATAGCTTCAAAGGGAGAAATGACAAACAAGACCTGAGGGGAAAAATAAGGCTGAAAACAAAGGATATTTCTGTTGGTCTCTTGAATAAAACAGGAAGTCTCACTAAAGTCTCAGCTTTTGTGAAGAGCATGGGACATGTAGCCTGACTTGCCTTATATTTTGCATTCTTCAACTACAGATGGGGTGAACTGGTGTGTTCCCATTTATTAGAAAAGGAAACAGAAACAGAAAGGTAGCATGACTTCAATTCCCATTCTAGTGGACTACAGGTCTTTGGTAGAAGTTGAATCATACCATTAAATATTATATGTGCCCATTTCTTCCATTAGTCTTATTATTTCTTTCATATTGCATTGAAATTCCTAGTTACGGTATATGGGCTGTTGGTGCTCCACAAAGCGCTTCTGAATGGTTTGTACAAACCTGGCTTATCACTTGCAGTTTCTCATTTTTCAGCTGCTGAACTGTGTTGTAAGACAGTGGGATGTACCACAAATTTATGGGGCTGCAATAGGAATAAGGAGCTGAAATACATCACACAGGAACAGTTGCACCTGCAAAAGTCCATCTAGCCCCAAACACTTATATTCAAGTATGACTAGTACCAGATTTTTATGGAGGAGTATCAGAACAAGGGGAATGGGTAACAGTACTTCTCTGTAATAAACTCGTGGTTCAGGAACTTCTTGAGGCAGAGATGTTATCTTTGCATTTAATAACCTTTTCTTCCATGATTTTGTCTTCTTATTCTTTGAATTAATGAAAATTCTTGCCATTGAAAATATCCCATGGCAACTATTAAAATCCACATTACAGTTTTCTTGAAGGAAAAAAAAAATCCCCTTTTATTTTGGACCTACAATCTACCACCTTCATTTGATGCCTCCTAGCTCATGAGAAAATTAGTCATGTTCTCTAAGCGATTCATGGCTATGACGTCTATCATGAAACAGATAGATCTCTGTCAGATGTCTCTCTTCTAGGGCACAGAGTTCAAGTATATTTAGGGTTTTTTTCTCATAGGTAAGTCATTCTTCATCTCAATCTCTGAACCATTTATTGAGATGACCAGGACTGACTACAAATATTCTGTATTTAAATGCAACTTACATTATAAAAAAAAAGTTGTGAAATCACAGCTTTAACTATAAAACAGTTTTAACAATAGGAGTTTATAAATATGAACTATATTTAGTCTTTAAAATTATAAATGAGAGAAATCTACTTTTCTTAACTTTTAAAGAAGTTCCATCTTAGAAGTATAAAAGGTGGCATGTTTTGCAGTGATTCAGTAGCACTGAATAAATTAGAATAATGCCTAATAAATAAAAAGAATATCAG
>NW_010409319.1:0-324 GCF_000710305.1 Buceros rhinoceros silvestris
CTCCCACGGTGTTAGAGAGTGAAGGACACACACGATATCCAGGAAAATACACGATATTTTATACAAATACCGTAGTTTATGCAAACGAAAGAACCGTTCTTTGGTTTGAGGCGGGTGTTTCAAATCTCAGGTCGAATTCTCGAACAAACCTGCGTTATTTTTTAGTTCCCCGTGTGGTGGCCCGGAGGCGCACAGAGCCTTGCCAGCCCCTGCGGGTGAGTTTGTGCCCGTTGGGAGGGGAGGAGAGAGCCCGGTCCCCCGCTCCCGTCCCCGGCTCCTCGCTTTCCATGAGTGTTCCTGGTGGGTGACGAGGGTGGGTGAAGT
>NW_010409319.1:545-838 GCF_000710305.1 Buceros rhinoceros silvestris
GCAGGGGGGAGGAGCCGCACCGCCGGCCCCATCCCGAGACCCTCCAAACGTCCACGGACAAACACCCTTTTTAACGGGTGTTCTCAATCCTTACCCGGGTGTTTGGGAACAGCCCCTTCCTGCGGGCGTCAGGGGGTTTTAGTCCCACAGCACACGGGTGGACCAGCGCAGCCCCTGTGGCGGTGGATGGCGCTGGCAGCTCCGCCCGGATTCGTCCCGGAGCGTGTGCTCGGTCTGGGCTGGGAGCGCGGTGACGCCTTCACCACCACCGGAGTCACCCCGCGGAACAAGGC
>NW_010409320.1:0-5721 GCF_000710305.1 Buceros rhinoceros silvestris
CGCCACCATCACTGGGAAGTGTCGTATAATTTGCAGCTAGCAGTACTGTGTCTGTTAGTTTCCAGTGGCTGCTTTTAGTGTCTTTGCAGAGACTAATCAAATGGAAGAAAGCAAATGTGGTTTAGCAGAATAATGGTAAGGCCTGATTTCTTCGAGTTTTCTTTTCATTTACATCTCAGAGGGAGAAAGAATGTTGTAGTCCTACTACATTCATAATGCAGGATCCAAGAAAATGCAGATCTACTATCCTAATAGTTATTCATCAGCATCTAGAAATTTTAACAAAAGATAAGGTCTACATTGTACATACATCTGTAGGTTTAAAAAGTCATCATTGCCTTGAACAAGACGACATAGGATTTATTGATCACTATTGGACTGTGAACTCAGACTCTGAGATTCTAGGTCCAGAATACTAATGGCTGCAATTTCAGCTACCAAAATGTCGCATCATATTAGAAGTGCAAATAACAAGCTGCTGCTCTTTATTACCATTTTATGGATTTTTAAAATATTCATTTTAACATCTGCTACCAAATTAGAATCTGAAAACATTCTCACAGCATATTTGCTTTACTAAAATTCTGGGTTTTATTAAAGAAATAATGTAGTAAAGTGAAACAAAAAAATATATTAGCTGAAAGGGCTAGATTCAGGGATGCGTGAGTGCAAAATGCGGGTAAAACATTAGATTTCCTGTTTGTAGTATTCAGAAAACATTTTGCAGCATCGTTAGTAAGTATACCTAGTGCAGCACCACAGTGAATGAGTGTTGAAATTTTCCAGCAGAAAACAAATGGAGTCAAATTCCAACTTATGTTAAACTGATGCAAATCAATTTCCTGTCTGGGCTGAAAATCAAAGCAGGTTTTGATCCAAGTACTGTGCATAAATCAGGTATTCATCATATGTAAATTGGTACAGTTTCACCCCTTCCCTTTCAGTCGTATTATTCCAATTTTTCTTCTGTATACATACATACCCAACAAGTTGAGCAGTTTAAAGCTCAGCCAGCAGTATATTCAAATCATTCATGTCTTTAGAAAAAGCAGTATGAGTCACATAGGTGACTGAAGTATCATTCTTGTGGTTGCAATTACATTAAATATGTTTAGTGTTTGGGAGTCTAAGGATGAAAGCTCTCTCTTCTCAGGTGTTTCTATCCACTTATAGTCCTCTAAGAAATACAGGAATTGAGACTGTAAAACAAATTCAGTGAGGGAGGAAACTTTAAAAATATATTTTAAATAAACCTATGGCATTGACAATTTTTTTAGCATGGAAGAACAAAATTTAAGATTATAGATGGACCAACTCATATCTAGAAAACATCATATATGAGCATTGCTGTGAAGCCATTTTTAGTTTTGGTGTGTTTAATGAAGCTAAAAAGAATGTGGGTCAAAACTAAAGGAGATAAATCCTTGTTTTTGTTATAGAAGAATGTGGTTTTAAAAACTGTAGACAGGTTCAGGAGAAAAATGGGAGAATCACAGAAAATTAATCCACTAAAAGCAATTGAACCTGTGCAAAGTACATAGAAATATGGGGATTTCCTGAGCTAGCTGAAGATGCTCTAGAAATATTAAGGGAGAAATATCACACATATGTCAGCTTTTGTCTTCTCCAGGAATCTGCTTAAGGTTACTGTTCTCTAATAGGACTCTGAGCAATGCAGACCTTTATTCAGACCCTTAAACTCTTAATCCTGAATCTTGGACCCAGCAAGACTTTGGGTCTTGTCGAAAAGTTATAATCATGTCTTCAACTATAAAATTAACTTTAGAGTCTGACAATCCAATCTGAGTTTTCAAAGTTGTGCTATATCCTAGCTGTACTCAAGCTCTTTGGTCCTTGCTGGCTTTACACTCCTTTACTTGAGGTAATGCTTCTGGACACCTCCTGTGACCTGTGGTTGTGCACTCCGCTCAGTTCTTTCAAAGCAAAGATTGAAAGCATGACTCTGTCGTTTCCTAGGCTATATATGTAGACATGGTGTTAATCAGTGCTAGGTTATGACGATTCGGATTTCGGATTCCACCTTCTGTTTTAGTTGGTGCCAAAGTTTGGACCTTACTCTGGATAACAAACATGGGAAGTGCTGGAATTGATACAACCCAGGCAATTCACTTGAAATAAATGAAGTTAACGTTAGGTCCAGAACATGACATAAATTGTTTTGTCTTCATTCTCTCAGAAAGGAAGGTAAGGGATCGTCTTGTGAGCAGTGTGGTGGACCAGCGATTCATGGAAACTTATGAAAAACAGCAGTGTATTTATAACAGAGACAATGTGTTTTGAATATGATGAAGCTTAACATAACCTTCAGCATGACCCTCCATAGTGGCATAGACCATAATCATGAGAGCGTAGATGTTGTTATTTAAATTGTTTTAAGTCGATTTGTTTACTAATTTGGAACAATCATGTATGAAGGCTCCTGCAAGTTGTCAACATTTTTTTTCATTTCTGTTTTGATAGATCACCTTTATCTTCTCCTTTGCTAGCCCCAAAAGCCCTAACTCCCTGCACAGGCTAGAAAAAAAAATCACAGTTTCATACCACAAAAATGCCCACCATAGAGTCGTGCTGAGGTTGGGCCATCATTGAACTGCAAGGTGTATAAAGGCCATCGGACATGCTCTGCATTGCGTACTACATGTGCAAATGCTATGGGTACAGGGGAATATTTAGTGAGTGACTTCTCAGAAACTACTGGACTGGCTAAAGCTTCATATACTGCCAGTGATTTCCAGACTTGAAGAAGGAAACACATAACTGGTTGGAAAATACTGCCTGCTGAAGGAGTTAAGATGCTTGAGGGTCTTCCATCTCCTGAAGGATGCTCACCTCTGCCAGTGACTTAGGTTTCCCAAGTGAGGAAACAAATTGAATGCAGTGAAAGTAAATTCTAAAGCACTGAGCTTTCATGGATAGCTCCCCTGAGCCCACCAAGGAAAGGATGGGAGTTGCTGTGCCTCTCAGAGGCAGGAAAAATGGAGAATGAAGCACCTACTGATGTACACCTCTGGACGTGGCTTTCCCTTCTGTTCTATGAATTCAGATCGGTTAAGCAGAGCCAATTGATATCCTGTTGGAGAACTCACATATCTATTCCTCTGTGAACTCCTTGACATACCATTGTTAGTGAAAGAAGGACTGAAAGCAGCCTATTTTTACAGCATTAAGACAACAGTCCCTGATTCTAGCTCATTTTGCTCAGCAGTGATACTCTTTGTACCTTCTCTTTAAGAAGTTCTCTCTTCCGGAAAACCATTTCACTTCATACTACTAAAAACCACTTTGAGGGGGGTCTGCTGATTTTGGATGGGATACAGTTAATTTTCTTTGTAGTAGCTGGTATGGGGCTGTGTTTTGGATTTGTGCTGGAAACAGAGATGATAACACAGAGATGTTTTAGCTGTTGCTGAGCAGGGCTTACACAGGGTCAAGGCCTTTTCTGCTCCTCACACCGCCCCGCTGGAGAGTAGGCTGGGGGTGAACAAGAAGATGGGAGGGGACATAGCTGGGACAGCTGACCCCAATTGACCAAAGCGATATTCCATACCATATGACATCTTACTCAGCGTGTAAAGCTGGGGAAAGAGGGAAGGAGGGGGAACATTCCAGGTGATGGCATTTGTCTTCCCAAGTCACTGTTACACGTGATAGAGCCCTGTTTTCCTGGAGATGGCTGAACACCTGCCTGATGATGGGAAGTGGTGAAGGAATTCCTTGCTTTGCATGCATGGTTTTTGCTTTACCTGTTGAACTGTCTTTATATAATCTCACAGTTTTTCTCACTTTTGCTCTTCTAATTTTCTCCCCCATCCCACCAGGAAGGAGTGAGCAACGGGCTGTGTGATGCTTAGTTGCTGTCTGGGGTTAAACCATGACAGAGTGTTAGCTGTCAGTTCAATTTCGTCTCTCCATTGAGTGCCCATGACAAGATAAACCAAGTCAGTAAAGCAAGTAAGAACCAGGTATGGACCAGGTTAGAAACTCAGGAATTCCAGGAGAAGAGGAGCAGGATTTGCACAATGTTTAAAGTGAGGGATGGAAACAAATCAAGTCTTTGATGAGTGTTTTAATACTTTGTGCTTTATTTGAAAGGAAAAGCACTTGAAAATGTGACCTAAAAATTCTAGCAGCAGACTCATCAAAGATAAGCATCACTTGTTAAGCTGATAACGTTCTTCCTCCCTCCAGGAGCTTTGTGGTCACAGACTCCTGAGAACAAAGCACTATTGTATTTAGTGTATGAGTCACCTGGAGCCCTGCCAGGCTTGCTAGATGAAGAGGTTTATCACGTCCCCTGTGCTTGCAATTGACCTGTTGATTGTTGATATAGGGGATGGCCTTTAAAGCAGTCTGAAGATAGTGTGGGTGTGGACTTCATACAGAAATTCTAAATATAATCCAATCTGTTCAAGTCAGTGAGAGGTATGGTATTGATTAGAGAAGAACAGGTCTCTTCACCTATTCTGAATAAGACAGAAGAGTGTAATGAATGTGATGGAAAGATGTCCACTTTCTTCTGACATAATACATTGCCTTAACATATCATTGGCCTATTCCCAGATTTCCTTTCAGAGCCAGTTTCCCTTCAGGAGAGGAGGATTCCCACACTAATTGTAGTCTCATTTCTAATGAGTTGTGATGTTAGCAGAAGCTCTGCTTCATTATTCCCCCCTCGTATGACATAAAAATATACAGGAAAGTGTGGCCTGATTGTGGGGCATTCACATGGCAGCAGGTATATCAATTGCCCCAGCTGTGGTACATTCATTGATACCATCAGGTTGAATCCTTTAAGACATTTACAGCTAAATTACCACAAGTATAATATAGAAACTTTGTATAAAAATTCCTAACTCATATCCAGTGCTTGATGGTGGGTTTTTTCAGGAATGACACATGTATTTCTTATCTTCCTGGAAGGCACAGGGGAAAGCAGGAGGTGAATATAACAGTACGTCCTTGACAGTCTCTTACTGAGCAAATGTCTCAACTACAGGATGAAAGCTAGGTAAAAGTGTCTGATGCAATACACTAAGCAGGTTACTATAGCTCTTCAGAAAGCCATGACAACTGTAGGATGAAAGCTCCAAAGTGCCTGTGCCAGCGGCAGTGGTACTGGCTACTTTAAAGCCTCTGGTCTTGTGGCCTTTTTTCAGTGACAGATAAACTGCAGCCATGCACAAGTACCCACATTCTTTGCTTAGGGCAACCACACATTCCTCACTTCTTGTTGCAAGTGTTGCATGACTGAGAGTAAATTTAGGATGTGACCAATGTTCAGGATTGTGCCACCTGTTCTGAGACCCCATACACAGCCACATGCCCCAGCAGGTGATGCTGGGCACAGATGCTGGGCCAAGTGCGAACTGACAAGTGCAGATTGGCCATTGCCATATGCAGCAGGTTGTCACCCGTGAGGTATGTTGAGGCAGACCACAGCCTGTTCTGGTTAAGTGATAAGCAGATACACGAGTTTGGATTTCATTATGCTACTTCTTTCATGTGTTTCTGCAGGTCATTGACTTGGTATTCATATTTCCCCATCCTGAGAGAGCTGATTGCAAACCTTTTCCCATTTATTTAATCCATAATGTGAGGACAGAACTTGTTTCATAGATCATTTTTTTTCATTTTTTTTATTTTTTTTTTTTTTTTATGCCGTTAAATGCAAGCTACAGATGTGGAGTCATTTTTCTTCCT
>NW_010409320.1:5819-27366 GCF_000710305.1 Buceros rhinoceros silvestris
AGCTTTGAAACTTTTGGCTTTTTTTTTTCTTCTAAACTCAGAAAATGTTGCCCTTTCTTTCCAAAATTAAGTTTTATAAAATCAAGACTGTGAGTTAAAAATAAAATTGCTGTTAACCATTGAAAGAAATTGATCTTCCTATCCATGTAAAATATGCTTTGTTGTATAGATACGGTTATACAGTTTATGCTTAATTGAGGAGTTTCTGGCACATGTCAGATTATAGAAAGCAAGAGAGAGAAAACTATTAGGTGAGTGAGTTTAGATTTCCACATTCTGGATTATTTTAAGAAGCAGTCATTCAGCAGAAAGAAGAAAAACTTACTAGGACCATTGTTAGATAAGCTGTTCAAGGAACAAGGGGAATTCACATTTTACTGCAGTCTTATAGACATCCCTGGTCAATATTCACAAAATCTGGTTGCTTCAGTAAGAACATCTCACCCAATCAGAGTAGTGATGGTGAGAACCCAGTTGCATGCCACCTCGTATGAGCTGTTTGAACCATGGAGCTGCAGTTATGATTCTTTTTATAGTTTTGTGTTTCCAGAAAATTTGGAATCAGCTCATTGACTGTGCAATGAAAAAAACCCAACTGAAAAAATAGACAGCAGATCAATAAATAGCAACAGCTGACCTCATAGAGCTTCTCTTTCACTATTTTCCAGACTACTCCCCTGAAATCTGTAGGTTTGAATTACTTCTGACAAAGAAATAAATGTGCCAATGACTAAGATATTTTGTAAAAAGTACTCACTCTAAGTGCTGTCACCAGCTGTAGATGTAATTAAGACCCAGGACCTCCACATCACATGACACTCAAATGGAATTGGAGTTCAAATACTCCTCCTTCCAAGCATTATTTTTTGATTGAATTAGACACCTCCTTAGTCACCCTGCTGCTGCAGATTTCATCCCCAAGTGTCTGAACGGGGTTGTATTGCTTAGCGGGACCCATATGTCTGCATAAGGCATCTGGACTCTGCTTTTGGAGAAGTGAGGAAAAGTTGGGCACTCTTAGGGCAGAATTCCCCTGTTAGGATTTAGGTCCTGTTTAGGACCCTAAATTCTGTTGAAACAGCAAGAAGAGAGAATAAAATAATTCAAGAAATGTCCAGCTATCAGCATTCAAACACAGAAGATTAAATGTCTCCTTACTGGGCTCCCAGGTAACTCTGACAGAATGGACACAAACCAAAAGGTTGAAAGCCCAAGCTCTAGAGATGTAGGTATTAAAACTGATTTGGAGCAGCCTGTCAGGAGCAAGTAAAAGTTGAGGAGCTCTGTGATGCCCTGGTGTTCCTCCAAGCTGAGATGTGACAGTCGAACAAACATACTTCTGCATGATCAGAAGTTTGTTTATAGTCTGCCTGTGTAACTCCAAATCCTTGTGGCGAGCAGTTGGACAAGACTTCTACTTTGATTTCTGGGTTCAATGTCAGTTAGTGAGTTTATTGAGGAACATCTTTCAAGGCTTTGCTTGGGCTGCAGATTTGGAAAAAAGTGTACAAAAAAAAAAAGTCAGATTCCTTGACAAAGTAATACTTCTCTGACTGATACATACATGAACACTTTAAAAAGTGCTTCACCCCATTTAAAGCAAGGCAAGCCTCTTTTGTGAGCTAAGTTACGATATAACCAGAGGAATCCACTGTCCTTTGGCAGGCCAGAGGAAATAGAGTAAACATGGAATTTCAGCCTCTGCTATAAGATGCATATGCTCTAACGCACAAAGCAGCGTTTTCCTTGGTTCTCGCATCCAGGTTGTATCATTTCCTTGTTCACTGTGAGCCTGAGCAAGCTTGAACTCCACCACACCCCTCTCAGCTTGACACTATGATTTCTATTTGAAGCACCTGCTTTAGTCCAGGGTAGACTGGGATTGTGTTCCTTGTTTATGGTAGAGTCTCAGTGCCCAGTGTCTTGGGTTATGGTTTTTACCACATTTGCTTTGCTGCCCAGATTATCTACTTGCAATTGCAAACTTGACTTTTAACATAATTAGTGACAAAGATCTGCTTTTTAATGTCAAGAGATTTCTTGGCTGCTTTTCTCACCTCTTGTTCCCAGTGTTTGGAGCCTGCACTGAGCCTGAAAGCCCATTACTGGATGTCATCAGTGAAATAAGATGTCCAGAAAAATTGCTGATCTGCCATTTACTGCAACTGGAAACCACTTAATTAATATACTGCTTTTATGTATTTAGCAATTAGAGTTTAATTAATTCCTCTTCCTTACGAATACACAGAAGGGGTAACTACTCCAAGAAATGCTTTACTTATTGTTTTAAAGGCGTTTAGAAATTGTTTTATGAGAACTAAAACATTCTCTTCACACGCTTCCCTTTTTTCCTTCCAGCTAGCTCATGAACTAAGAACTGAATCAGTAGAAATTATGCTCGGAGCTGATGGCTCATCTATTTCCTTTCTTTGGCTGCTTTTACAAGTAGGCAAAGAAGGTGCTGACTTGGCAGGCTTCAGAGCCAAGACTTTTTAAGACCAGCTAGTGATTTGGAGTTCTTATGTTTTATATGCCTGGCTTGAAACACTGTAGAGGCAATTGATTTTCAGAGGAATGGCACTCAGCACTTTGTAGAAATCCAAGCCCTTTCTAGCACTTTCAGAATGCTTTTTAAAATCTGGGTCCAGGTCTTTGAGTTCAGGGTCTGACAGTGAAAATCCAGGTGCAATTTTATTCCAATGCCTCTGAGGATTTGGACTGCCAGGATCCTATGGAGGAGAGAGGTTTTCTTCGGATGTCTCTTCCCACCTTCTCATGTTCCTCTTGCTTCCTGCTCTGTTTAAGAGTTGGAAATAATTGAGACAGCTTTCGTTTCTCTAGATAAAATTAAAATCCATTATATATGCTGCTTTGGACCTCTGAAGTAAGTACTTTGAAATTCTATTTAAGGCCACAGGTCATTTGGGTGGAACACAGAATGACAGAGTATTTTGAGTTTTTCAAAATCGTTATCTTGGCTAGAATTATAGGTAGATTCATAGCAGACGGGGTGTTCTTAGCCAGTGCCTGCTTCAAGTCCCAAGTCAGACCACACGAAGCATTGAAAGCAAGGCCACAAAACCAAAGAGGGGTACATATATACATGCCCTCCCCTGGGACAGAGCAGTTTGTCAAGCAGAGCAGGTGGTGAAAAGTGAGTGCTTTCTGCCTTGCTTCCTGGGTCATCAGGAAACACAGTGGTTGACTTCCTTGGTTTTCAGCAAGATAGGGCTACAAGTGTTGTTGGCTGCAGTGTGGGAATAGCCAGGGAGGGATAAAGCTGTAGGTGTTTGTGTGCCAACACTTTCTAACCAAATTAAAGCACTGAGGGAAGAGCAAGACCTACAAAGAAGGGATTTTTTTTTTCCAGAATACATTAAAAATAAAGAAAACATTTCGCCAAGAAAAAATGCCTCCATTTTTATCAGCAGGGACTATTCTGTAGTCTGAGTAGGCCTGAGCCTGGACTGTGTCAAGTAGAATGGGCTGAGGCTGAAAAATGCAACATAAATGGAGTAAGATTTTTAAAGTCTTTTCTTTTTTCTGCAGATTAAGAATCAGTTGATCTTAAACCAGCAGATTAAGCTGCTGGCGTAAAATTGACAGCTGTGCTGTGCTATCCAAAGCTGAGTAACAGGATCCATAGACTGTTCTGAGTGGTTTAACTTAACACCTCAAAACAATCTTAATATCAATTTTATAGTTCTCCTAAACAACCTGACGGTGCAAAATGGGAGAGGATACTGGGGCATAAATTAAAAGCATTACATTAATGATCTGCCTATAAAATTAGGTAAATGAACCATCATTTTAAGAAGAAATGTAGTAGAAGGAGTCAATAGGATGGTGGGTTCCTATTCTAAATTTCAAGGGCAAATAATTATTCTGATTTGCTTTTCTCACTGAACTACTTTCCTTTTTAGTTGTAATTATCACACTCACATGTATAAATTTAGACAGAATTTAAAAGAAAAAAATAGGTGCAAGACTTCATAGGACAGTTTGTATGCCAATTAACTCCATTTAAAACAATATTCAAAAAAACCCCCAAAATTGTTCTGAGAGACTTGACTTAATCAGACAAGCAGGGCCAGGACAAGGAAAATCTAAACATTGGTAAGTTTTCTTTAACTCTCCATAAGCACTAGTTTTCTGTCCTTCTCTCTGCTCCACTGCCATCCTAAGAACCACCTTTCAGAATTTTAAAATTAGGTATTTCCCCCATGTGCGGAAATTGAGTATTTTCATTAAAATATAAATTCGAATAATATTTATCCCACTAATATGAAATAATCTCCTTAAAAATGCAGCATTGTGAAACTTTAAGTAGATAAAGAAGAAAGCTTATGTGTTTTCTTTGGAATTCAGCTGCTAATCCCATGCCATACAGAGTCAAAACCTGACAGAGAGGAGAATAGGAGACAAACCAGAGCAAATCCTGAAACAGCCTGTTACTTTTAACTATAGTGATCTTGTGCTAATTTATTATCAAAGAAGCTATTGCTTTTGGGCAAGAAAAAAATCAGTATATGAAACTCATTGATTGTCCAATGTGATTATAATTATACATAATTATTAAGTATAGCATGCTGTCCAGTTGCTCTTCTACCATTTTACTTTGGCCTTTTGTTACACAATGCTATCTTGGCTGTAAGTCTGTAAGACAAAAGAACAAGGACTTTTTAAAAGTTTTATTTTCCTGTCTCAAAAAAAAAAAAACCAGTGTAAAATCCTATAATATTGCTCACTCTGAAGAAATACAATACTATAAACTAACATTATAGAGTTTTTAATGACACCCTCCCTAATAATGTCTTTGATCAGATACATCCAGTACCTTTTAAAGTATCAAAGCTAGTATAAAAAAACTAAACACCAGTCATTTTTAAATGTTGACTTATAAATCAGTAAAATTAAAATAGATACTCATTAGTTTCATTGAAACCTTTACAGGGAAAGCATGTACAAAGGTCTCTTCTACTCAATGCTGAAGCCTTTGCCTCACCAGTCAAGTGGCAAAAAGCAAGCCAATGGTTGTTTAGCTTGTCTCAGGAAAAAATTATTCTGGATGTATATTCACATTCAAAAACGTTTTTGCCCCAAATGCCAAACTGACCACCAGAATTTGAGAAAGAAAGGTTTAGTTGCCAGCTGTTTATGTACTAAAATTAGTAGGCATACTGCACTGCTCAGACAAAGCAAAGGGAAAGACCAATATCATGGATATCACAAAAAGTATCTACGCTCTGTTGGTTTTAGGAATGTTAAGCTGTGTTAATTCCAAGGAATAATAATTATCTCTACCTCCTTAATTTGCTAATTTAATACTCTCCATCACAGCACTACTCAAATGTGTAGTTCACGACTAGCTGAGAGAACATTTCTGGAGTAAGAGTTGAGAACAATGGACTGTGAAGATTGTATAATTGAGATGAGGAAGAGGAAGAAGGAAAGGAAAACAACTTCATTTAATTAGGGTAAAGTAAATTTTGGATTTAAAAAAAATTTTGCCAAATTATTAACCTCAAAAATCATAGTTATGCTCACCAGAATTTTGGTAGATATATCCTGTGGTAGATGTATCTTCAACATATGTCAGAGGTTGTTAGTACCTCAGAACGATAATGAAGTACTTTTTAATTCTATGAAATTTGTTTGCAGTAAGGTAGCAACAATTCTGCATATCTCACACAATTTGAAAAGCCATACGTAAGTAAACAGAACTGAAACAAACAATGGCATTTTAGGGCCATCTTCTCTTCAAAAGAACTCATCCTCTTGATCTGATGAAATCAAGACCAAACAGGCTTGTATATAATACCAACAATTAAAATGTTGTAAAATAGCCATGAATCCAGCATCACTTTGACATATTAGCAACATATGAATATATGACTGTCTTTAGAATACATAAAAATGTTAGAAAAATAGATTATCAAATAATTCTACTGTGGTTTTTCTCATACGAGATAAATTAAACCTGTGAATTAACTAGCAAGTAGCTAATCTATATGTCATAAATATAATTTAAATATTATGTTAATTTTACAAGGATTGTGTAGGTAACATAACAGCTTGGTACTGTCTGGCAAATCAGCTCCACCCAAGATTTCTGTCAAAGACTTCTCGCACCTTGGCTGATCTAATTAGAAGCAAACACCAGGTCTAAGACTGGAGCAATGTCTATATTCAAAGCATTTGTTTTATACTGTGCTAGGACTGAAATTCAATTGCAAAGGTTCAAATGTGTAGGTTTTTGAGTGATCCCACGAGCAGCTGCAATGAGAACATTTGAGCTCATATTTTGGTCATAAGTACAAGAACAGGTACAAGTGTCCATCAGCCTGTAGTGAGCACGTACACAACAGTGTTTTTACAGTTACTAGGTGTCAACAGCTATTGAACCAGGATGTGACAGTCTGTGCTACCCTGAGAATGGCATGGATGTGGCTTAAATGCCCAAGCAATAAGCACCTGAAGATTGTCAATGTGAATGAATGCAGAGAAAACACACGGGTGTGGCAGCACAACGTGAGTCACTTAGCCTACGTTTCAAGAAACTTATATGTATCCAAGTAGACTTACATCTTCTATTTTGTTCTCAGGTCTGAAATATAACCAATAAACACTATTAAAATTAAACCACTTATTTGCCAAATGTTAGTCGTGGGACTGTGAAAGCAAAATATGCAACTGATATCACTGTCAGAGGTGTCAATATTAAAATGCTGACATTTTAATAAATGTTAAAATGTAAATACTGAATTTATTTTAGAAAATTTGTCTATAGTAGGTCCCATTTGCTTTCAGTCTTTGTCATTTTCCTTTTTGTACTGGACTCCTTGTCTATCACTTATTTCCTATCATATTGTAGTCTTCCCATTGGCTGAGCTAAGGCTCAAGTCCTGTTCATAGTGCATGAAGGGAGATACAGTTTGAGGTGATCACTTCGTAGCAGAGAAGACAGGCAGCAGGTAAATGAACCACAATTTGCATGAAGTAGCATGTTTTCCCTTCTGAAGCAGAATTTTGAGGATTGGGAACTGGTTTGCTGGGTTTTTTTAATTGAAGAAAAAAATCTGGTTTGTACTTTTAATTACATTCAAAATTCTGAGAAAATCAGAAACTTATGAAAATATCCAATTAAGTAGAAAATCTAATGGCATAATATTCGGTCAAAAGTTTTGATGTATTCAATGTTCAGCAACCCTGTAGCTGAAAAATTCAATTGTAAAACTTCATTTTTTGGTCACAGAGTTTTTAAAGTCTGTCGTCTAGCCAAGCATCCAAAATGTTACCATGCAAATTTAATGATCAATCACAAGATTGTAACACAAAGTCATCAGAAAGATCATTGAATTAACATTCATTGAAGAAACCAGAAATGCAATGGATTTGTGTGAACCAATCTGGTAAACAACAACAACAACAAAAAGGATATAAAATTCCTAGCTAGTACTGCAAAAGAATAATTCAGCCTGTGTTTGTACAAAATATATGAAAGGCTGAAGAAAATGAGGAAGAAAAATAAGCAAATTAATCCCCACCCCTGCAGTGCTGGCTAACAAGTCACTAAACCTGGGCATTTGTTCTGATGAGCGCTGCATTCAGAAGAGTGATACGTACAGCAGCTTTCGTTGCTTGTATTTCATCAAGTAAATACTGCAGCCAGTATAATCAGCAGAATTAATTCAGTTAGACTGTCTAAGAGGCTGCCAAAAACCTGTGGTTGATGGCTCACTCTTTGCTAGCGTTTCCAGCAAGTATGTCACTGGTGCTAAGTGGCTTGGGGGCTGCTGCTGCTGCTGCTGCCTGCTGCATGAGAAGCCATAAGAATATGCTGAGCTTTGTAAATGTGCCCATTTTATATAGTCCATGAAATTCACACTAATTGATCTGCAAGGAAAAGCAGCTCCCTGTTCCATTACCCTGCATGAGAAGCCATAAGAATATGCTGAGCTTTGTAAATGTGCCCATTTTATATAGTCCATGAAATTCACACTAATTGATCTGCAAGGAAAAGCAGCTCCCTGTTCCATTACCGTGTCTTCCAAGTGCCTTTTAGGAATCAGCAAAATCGATATGTTTCTGTAAATAAAATGTGAACTAGATCTGTGTGGTTATAAATTTGATAAAAAGCCAGCAAATTTAAACAAATAACACTTTAATAAAATACTTATCTGTATATCAGTAATTATTTCCCCATGGCCACATTTAACTTGAAAGAAAATAATATACCTGTGAAAAACACTTCATCATTTACTATTACAAGAGGTTTTTGCCTCTACCTTTTACTGTTTCCTAAATGCATTTTAATGTTGTTCCTTTAATTATATTTTAGACATGTTGAAAAAAGACCTGAGAACATGCGTGAGCATGTTCACAGACCGTCACTCAATGGCTGCAAAAAGTAGATGGGTTTATGCTATCTCAGGCTATGATAAGGCGGGTCTGTCTGAGCTCGGCTCTGCTCTCTGAGTCCAGTGCTCAGCAAAAGAGCTGTAAATTTACTGTCTATGGTCCACATTTTCTGTAGAAGTTTAGTCCTTGTAGACTGGATACTTGCCCCATTTTTCTAAGCCCAAAGTTAGTCAGGGTTCAGACAATTTTCCATGTAATAGTGACTATCAATAAGCTCCCCTGTGGTGTTCAGGCAGCCTGGAGCGGGGGGGGTGTTGCTTGGATCTACCAGCCCCCAGAGCAGACCACTAGCTATGGTGACCAGTTCACTGCCTCTGGCTGTTCCAGCTCTTGTGGTCACATTAATTCAACACTGCTTTTGACTCTTCCTTCTTGACTTTGCAAGAGATGTTGTCGTTCATCTCTAGAATTTCTAGCCAAAAGATTAATGTCTTGCAACCGTGAAGCAACCTATTATGACACAACTGCTCCCATCATGAAGTACTCTTGGCTCTCAGAAATGAAAAATCCTGTCAGGCAGTTTTATTTCAGTTTCTCTTATCTATTTTTTCACTCTGCAAGTCCCCAGTGACTATTCCAGTTTAACATTCAATTTGCATCCATTTGCAGATGAAGAAAAAATTATCTCTGCATTTTCAGTATATGATAAGTCTGCCAGGTGCCTTTTGACCATGGCACTAATCAGTTTATGGGAAGTTTCAGCTAAGGCTGGCCTCTCGTAGATCAGGTTATACAGTTTTTATGTAAATGGATGAAGGCCAAACCCAACTCCTTTATTTGGGCAAGTGGCATTTTGGTTCTGCTCACACCCACTAATAAACAAACCACCAATCTGCAATGTTGCCTGTATTTTTTAAGACATTGACTCCAAACTGCCCCTTGAACAGTTTACAGCCAGTGTAATTCTGTGCTCTCTGTTACAGTACCTCAGCAGTCTTAAAACCCCAAGCTCTTTATTAAGACTTAGAACCCATGAACACAGAACAGTTTTACACATTGACGTTTTTAAGGCACTATTGTTAGTTACATCACAGACAAATAACTTGCTGGCTTCACTTCTATCCTGTGACATTTCATTTCTGATATACAATATTTAAATGTATTTAATCAGTTGTGGGTCTGACCATTTTAGAACTGGCATCTCAGTATTTCTCACCTTTTCAAAATGACCAGTTGCTATGTCTTCTCTGCTTTTCCCAAGGAGCAAAGTAGATTATTTCTGTGTTCATCATGCTCAATCCATATACCAGGTTGATGAATTTTTCAATGAAATAAACGAACCCTAATGGTAGTCCCAAGAAACGGTGCTTTTCCAAAAATGTTAAAAAAAACACATTCATAATTCATACATAATTCAACCTGTACTCTGATTTCTTAAGGTAACCAACCAGAGCAGTGACAATAGTTTAGGCAGCATAAATAAAATCAGCTGACTCCCCAGTAATTTTTCTCCTGTAAGTAATGCAGAGACATAGGATAAAATAGGTTGTAATGCTATTTGGTTTTGGCCAAATCCCAGCATTAGGAAGTGTTCCCTTTTTAATGTTATCTTTCTTGGAATAAAAGAAAAAGAAACAAGGGAAGTTTTATAAAGGCATAAATCATGAATCTGTGGTAGGACTATCATTCCCCTGGTAATTAGTCCTTTGAAAGTTCACCTACCTCCTGAAAAACATGAACTGCCCTTCCAGAAGTGCACCTTCTTAACAAAAAATTAGGCAGTGATGCTGGAACCTGGTAAAGTTCTGTTTCTCTGAGAATGCTACAAATCTAATACCTGTCTAGGTCTTTTGCCTCATTGTCTATATTGCAGAGAAACTACAGTACAATCTTTGTTTTATCTTACCACCCTGCAATATCAACAAGTTATCTGCAAATTTTATCTTCTACTTACAGAGCCATTTTTTTGCACCATGGACAGCCTTTATATTTATGATCAGCATAAGTTTGTGAATGTTTCACTTTCTTTTAAACAAATATTTGAATCATGCCCTGAAGAAACACTTTCCATTGCTCCTGTGAAGAAACCTTCAGTCATTGTGCATCCTACACTGTGTTTGTAAACACCTGCAAAGCAATGAAGCTTATTTCTTGTTTTGGCATCTTTTTTTCATATGATGCATGCAGGCTTGGCATATGCTGTGTATATGGTTTTCTACAGTCCTCTGTGGGGACTGTTTCCAGCCTCCCTGCCGTGTGCCTACTTTATTTGCAGTCATCTTGCATCCTGTTTGTCGTGGTCTTCCAAAGCCTTGTGAGGCTCTGGGCAGGTCAGGTGGGCTCAGAATTTCCTCAGTGAGGACATGACGCTGGAGATGGAAATCAGGGCCAGTGCCAGGGGGTGGTGACCTGGTGATGGAGCTCTGTCTAACAGGTAGATATTGCAGATGTGATGCTCCTGATGCCTGCTGAATTAGAGCACTAATAATTTCCATTAGCAGCAGTCTTCCTTTTCTTGCCGAATTCTAATGGCTTGCTAAGTGATTATTTCTGAATCTTCCAACAGTTTATTTGGAGCGGTCTTACCTGGTCAAGTGAGAACTCTGCAGTAAAGATATATACAATAGTTTTAGTCATTTAGACTGTGTAATCAATTAAAGAAAACAGGTACTTCTAGGGAATACTTCAACTTACCCTAAACTGCAGTTCTAAATAATCATGTTCCAGAAGATCATATTCATCTCCAGTGGCTATAGAGGAGTCTGTACAAATTGTTCAGGGAAGCAGCAACACCTTAGGTATCTGGAAATAAACAAGATTTATTACTGTCCCTTAAATCTGCCCAAATTTCTGTGAAGGACTCAGCAAAATCTACTGTTTAGCCTTATATCTGTAATGAGTTCTTCCATGTTTTCTCTTTTCTCAAGTGTTTCATATTTCAATTTTTTTTGGTATAGACTGAGAAATCCACAGGTTTTGTATTATAAGTGGCTTCCATACCTGCTTTAGATGAAAACAGTAAAACATATGAGTGTCAGGACGATACATACAGAAATAAAATTATTTTCTGCTTACCTTCAGTTTTGATGACACCTGTGGCTTGAAGGTGCAGTGTAGAGAGCTGTTTAAATTCTTTCCATCTTTGCTTCGCACATCAGAGAGTACTTTTTTTGTATCTCTACTATGCCTGGTGTTCAGTGATCAGCTAGTGCCTAAGAGATCTGCAGCAAATATATTGTTCTTGATGTGGTCCAATAACTGGGCATGACAACAGTAAGAACTATACTCTCTCTGGATAAAAAAAAACAAACAGACTTTGGTCCATTTGCTTACCTGTACTATTGCCAGTCTGGTCATAAAGCTTTATAGGAGGGGTCACCACAGAGTTTGTAATGACTTCAGTGTAAATTAACTTCTTGGGGGAAACTGTGAAGGTGCTGAGACCCTTCCCTGATGAGTGGAATGAAGGGCTTCCTGCCCAGAGAAAGGGAACATAAAAAGGATTGCCCTTTTCCTGCTGTACCAGCAACAGAACAGCAATATTTTAACTACCTAGAGCACAAGCAGTCCAACTCTCTTCTTGCTCTGCTGGAAATGTGACAAGAAATGGGGAAGAAAGCTCTAGAATACAAAATGAGACAGATGGTCTGTTAAAAAAACTTAGCAGCAGCAAATCTCTCCGAGAGGCAGTTGCGGTCTACAAAAAAACCTGAAAGAACCAGAGGAAGCTAAATTATTGCTGCTGTTCCAATTTTATGTGTACACAGTCAGGTGGGCCTTCAAAATAGAAGGCCAGAGTTTTCCCTGCATTTATTTAGGTAGGGATGCCAACAGTGAATTTAGCAATCAATCAGCAGTCACTGCAAGCCAGCCTAAATGTAATGGTTGTATTGAATTTTCCGTGGGAGGCAGAGGTAAGATGAGGTTGAGGGTTCTCTCTCTCCCTTTTTCTTGTTTCTAATTTAACTGTTGGATGACTCTCAACATGATGCATCACTGAATAAGGTAGATGTGACGCTCAGAAGCAGAAAAGTATTAAAGCTATTGTATGGTGCAAGCAACTGATTAGGATTTTCTCTTTGGCCTGTGGCTAAATGCTGAGACAGAGAGTATTTCCCCACTTCTGCAGAAATTCCAAGGCCCACTTTCATCTCTGTGTTTTAATTCCATTAGTTATAGGCATGTTAACTGGAGCAGCAGTTTCTCATAGGGAAAAAAAAAAAAAGTTAAATTCTGAGCTTTGTGACTCAGACCAGAAAAGGTGGCACTGACTTCTGGGACAGCATGGACAGTATTGGAGGATGGCAAATGAATAGAAAAGATCCGGGAATTTAGTTATTGGTGGATGGAGAAGGAACCTTGTGGAAAGTGACTGACCTATTAAGTGTTCAATGGGAGACTTAGAGGACAGAATCAAGCCCTTTTTTTCAAATTCAGGATACAATTAAGAAGGTAGAGCCTGTGCACAAACCACAGATACCATAGTAACCTGCTATGATGATGACTGAAGCACTCAGCAAAAGTTAGTATCTCCAAGCATTTGATCTGCCTAGCCAAGGCGCAGAGGACTACCTTCATATTTTTTTAACAAGAACTCCAGTTACATGTGCAAGGTGTCTTGGTTCTGGGGCCGTTATTTTTTCCTTTCAATAGAAATCTAACCAATCTCACAAAGTCAGTTCATTTCTAGAGAAATATAAGCAAGTGGGAAATGCCTGCAATTCCCTTTGAACTTCATGGTTTAAAAAGAAATCACTGCTTCAAATTACAACATGTTGTCACACAAAACGATCCTCAAAAGCATGGCACCGTGTGTGGAATAACTGTGTACCTCAACTGAGAAACCTTCAACTGGAGAGGAAGAATTTTGGATGTTAAAGATAAATCTCATAACAGTGAAGGCCAGGAAGACAACACACAGGGAACTCAAAATGGAAAGAAGTGAAACAAGTTGTGGAGATGCAGTGCAACCCATGGTGATTTAGTTACATTTGCTGACTGGCCACCAAATCAACTCAAGTGTTTTTGTACTAACATGAGGCAAAACACCAGATTCTCACCACCTGAAACCTGGTATGGAAAACTGCTGCTTAGAAAGTGCCTTGTCTTTCTGGGGATTTTAAAATTCACACGTATTCCTGGTATCAGCATGCTTGCCAAAGAAACTGCATTTTCTTGGACAAGTATCACTTTATAGCCTTCAATACAAATACTGGGGTCAGGTCATTCTGTGCCTGATCTTTATTCTTCACTCTGCTGTACCGTGCACTGATGAAACCAGAAGCAATAACTTTGAAATCTATGAAGAAGCATTTTCTCTGGAAATGCTGACTTAGATTTATGTAGAAAGGGCAGAGAACCAAAAAAGATGCCACAGAGTGAAGTGAGCATTGGAGGTCTGTGAAACAGGAATGGATGAAGTTATAGAAGGCTGATACAAAACACTGTTTTTCACTATTTTTTAAAGAATGGCAGGGAAATAAAGCCACTCAAGAAGAAAAGGGGATCAAGTACTCTGTCATCTGTCAAATGCTGGCCCTGGGAGACAGAAAGACAGGGCTGGAGTTTCTGCCCATTAGCCGTGTTGTGATCAGCTCTGCCACTGTGCTGGATCTCTGACAGACTTCACAGGTAAGCCCAAGTCAAATCAGAATTGGCTTTATGAAACAAGGTCCTGTAAATGTGATCTGACAATAGGACTGTATATCTACTCTATTATTGTCTATGTAAAAGAGAAACGAAACTTGACCAGGACTAGAACGAGAAGACATACATATGCCTGGCTTCATTCTCATTTGCCTCCCCCTACAAAACTTGTTCCAGAAGGTGTTTCATCTTGCCATGTAGACATTGCTGTTTTCCTATCTCCTGAGATTAAATTTTGGGTTAGAATCATTTTACTGGAAACAAGCTACCTAAAATTTTGACCTGATTTCTCTTACAAGTTTTTAACCTCTCCAGTTTCATTATAATAAGACTAAATGTGTTTTTCTAAATGTGAATTTTCTAAAGCACTAGAGCAGACTGAAACACATCTTGAGACAGAAATTAGCCATCTGAAAATGCTGATCCACATTTCTGGCCAAGAAGGAACAGTATAACAACTCTGTGCTTTCCTAATCGTGCAAGTTTCCGAGCATCAGTTCACCCCAGCACCAGTTCACAGCGCAGGGCTGATTTGATTTTCAGTGATTGCCAGCAGCCTCAAGGGGCCAGCTGCTCGAGCAGCTGGAGACCAGCCAGGAGTAAAGTGGCCCTGGCCACCATCCCTTGTGCTGATGGCAGGGGAAGAAGGCGTATAAACTACTGCAGCAACTCCTTGAAGATTCCCAAAACGAGGCAGAAACCCAGCACCTGACAGCTACTCCTGGTTTTAGGTCAGGTTTGACCCAGTGAACTGATGTAAACTGTCCTTCTGTTCTGGTGGATCTAGCTCCATACATGTGAGCTTCCTTACACTTTTTTTCTCCTATCATGTTATATTGCAAGCAAAAAGTGGCTGGCTGTACACACACACAAAAAAAAAAATGTATGTTTTCTTATTTTCTAACATCATATGAGCTTTATTGGTCAATTTAATTTATAATTTGTGTATCATGGAACTGTACATGGTCAACATACAACCCAAGAAGCAAAAAAAGTTCCTTGCTTGATGCAAGCTTTATACAGATTTTAACACTTCTGATAATCTGTAGAGAGGTTAGAGAAGGCCGGGTCTTGTAAACAGTGTGCATTTAGTGGTGATAATCTGGAAGAGTGCAGAGCTAGCCGTGGCACTTAGCAAAGCACAGCAGAGCCTGGTTTATAGAAAACCCTCCAGCTCGCAGTTATCTAAGCCAGGAAATCAGGAAGGTACAGGACAGTACCCTGAAGGCTTGCTGGCTCTCAGAGAGGTAGCATGGTATGTCTGAAACCATAGTACAGGCTCAACAAAGGCCAATGCTATTCATGTTTATCACAGATCTAGCAAATCATGCATAATCCTCAGGTATATTTTTTTATATAGACACTTACCTGCATATCTATCTTTTTTAATGTCATGGAATAAAGCCAGTAGAAGGGTATTTGTAGTTCTTCCTTGACAATATATGAGATTAATTTAAAGGTCAAAGTATTTTTCCTTTTGAATGACACACTTTGGAGTAAAAATAATAGGCCTCTTTTCTAGTAATATTGACACACCTACTCAATTAATTTTTATCTATGAACTACCAGTTCTTAGTAAAAGTGGTATTTTCAAATTATAATATTTTACAAAGTAGCTATAAGTCAGTATGACAATTAACAGCAGTCTTACACCAAACCAAAATTTAAATAGGTATTCTGTTTACATAAGCAGAGTCTTAATAGTTCATCTCATAAAATACACTATTGTAGCTAAAGGGGATGAAGGCTTTTCAAAACCTCTTTTTCCTAATTTCACCTTTTTACAATAAACCTTCCACAGGCCTCAGAAAAATGGAAAGAAACACCCCAGAATATGCAACAGCCCAACAGCTAAGGAAGTAATCTGATATGCGGGAGATTTAAGCAATCTGTAAGTACTATCTCTAGTTAATGCCCAAAGACAAAAGTGCAAGTGAAGATGTAGTTTTTCAAATGTTTGTTTTGTAGTTCTAGCTTTACTGTAGCAACCTGCCCTTTTATTTAAAATTCTCATTTTTAGTGGAAATACCACACTCAACGGTACAGAACTATTATACAATATCAACAGTGATCTAATGTATTCAGTTAACTACCTCCTAATCACCCACGCATCTTTAGGTAAACTCTTCTGGAATAAAATTTTAGCTGTATTTGTTACAGGCAAAGGGATTTGCTTGCACCTGATTTTATTTTTGTGACAGTTATTTGAATAAACCATAAAAACCCACCCTCTATAAATAATGGAAGTATTTCTTTGTCAATATGATATTTTCCTTCTTTTCAGACATTTACATAAATATTTTCCAAAGTAATCCACTGAAAATTTTAGGTACTGTTTTGTTCAATATGCAGACTTTGATAAATACTGTAAACACTCTAAAACGCTATTCAAAAGAAGGTAATGAAATTTTGCACATTTTTTAAATGTGAAAGTTAAAAGATGTTCTTTATTAGCCACTACTGATACTGATATATGCTGATTCAGGAGGTGACCCTTTACAGGTATTTTCTGAGTGTATTTCCATAGGTTTAAAGATATTGTTAACAGATTCTTCAGTGAAAAAATATCAGATTATGAATAGGTGGCTTCTGCCCCTCACCTGTACACAAACACAAACAAAGCAACTATAGAAAACGGGCCTTCTGACTACATAAACACATTTAGTTGTAAAATCTAAGGCTTTGCCCTCCTGGACAGATGAAATCCTGAACACCTCTGGATCCTAACATTTCTAAATACCTTTGTTGTCAGAGGAAACATATTTCAAGTAACCCACAACCTGTAAGCCTATGTGCATTTCAGAGGTTTGTGTCTACCTTTTGAAGGACACTATCCATATCCAGCACTGAAGCTTTTCTAAGTGGAGACAGGCAGCTGCAAAAATAGACTAAATCTGGTTTCAACCAGACCGTAAGTAGATTTAAAGACATATTTTAAAAAGTCCTGAGAGCCTGTCTTGATTACTGTGCCAAGAATTTCTACCTTGACATTTTCACTCAGTAACTCCTTTCCCTAGTGGCCTGTCAGAAACCTCTCTGCTCCTCATCACCTTCCCTGTAATGCTTCTTAAGAAAAAACAGTGCTGGATATGAAGTCCCTGATGTATACTGCCTCCAATGAAAGGCTGGAGCAAATGGTCGAGACTTTATCTACAGATAAAAATACAAGTCTACTTTCCATGAGCTGCTGTATTGATAGTGATAGGAACAAGATAAACACACTGTGCTTTAGTCTTTAATTCTGTTCTAGAAAGCAACTGCTGTGGACTGTGTTCTTCCATTCTTACCCGAAAAGACCAGAAACTTCCTCTGTTATTCCTGTGCTCCACACTTGAGTCTTCAGTACATGGCATCTTGAAGGTACAAAGCAACACTAAAAATCGGTGAACCTAGCTAAGTCACCTCTTTCTGTATCATTAGATATTGATATGCTTTCCAAAGGCAGCAGTCATCGATATCATATGACAGAGACGTGCAGCCTCTCTCATGTTACAGTTATCCCTTCAAGCTCATCAAGCACGGCAGTACAAAAGCAAGGAACAGGACCTTGCAGCTCAAGTACCCGAATGAGCTATTACATCAATGATTCCACTGTATTTTTCATAAATGTTTGTTACAGCCAGCAGTTTCTCATTTGAATGTCTCAATTCCTGATCTTCTGAACCCAAACCCAGGACAGTGACTGTCAGCCTCTTCTATAACATTGTTAAAGAAACGATTTTGAGAGACGGTTTTCCTGTGTAGGAGGAGATGGAATTTTTGCAAAGCACCTAATGATGACCATCAACAGTAAAAACACATAATGACTTTTGTCTGGCTTATTAAGACTAAAATAGAAAAGGACTTCTGGATCCCTCTTACTGGGAATTGTGTTTGATGCCATATTTAAGACTCTGTTATGGTTCTCTATTTGACTGTGAAGTTTGTCAAAGTTAGCTTCAGCATATTTCTAAAATGCATAATTATTTTGAGCTAGATCACCTTAATAGGCCTTTGAAGGAATGATGTCAGATAACTTCGTAGTGTATAGGGCCCACTTACGTTGAGTTTGTCAAAATTTGAAATAAATCAGTGCCAGTGCTGGCAGGAGACTTGCCTTCTTCCTGGAAGAGTATTTAAATATTTTTCTTTTATGTAGCAAAAGAGAAAAGAAAGTGAGCATGAGAGGAGCAGTTAAGACACTCTGAGTAAACCTTGAGTACTTTGAAAATACGCTAGGTGGTTGATGGGATGTTGAAGTGTTGTTGGCTTTTTCTAAGATAAGCATAAGATAAGCATAAGTTTTCATACCCCTGCTAGCTGTTTGAAGCCCTTGCTCCTCATTCTTGCCTGAGCAGTGTTTCAGATGAACTGTTCCAGTTTCTTCCTTTGCCCTTACTGATTATCTTTTCAGGAACAAGGTTTCAGGAGTGCTTTACAGCGGTGCAGGATTTATCCCAACTTAAATCACTTGCAAAGTAGGTGTATTCCATTCACAGAAGCTTTGTTTTACTTTTTAAGTTTACTGTGAGGTTTAAACATAAACACGCAGAAAACAAGTCTGGCTCTTTTCTTGTCTATCTTTTATGTTTACCATTACAGCATCCATATAGTGGTTAGTGCTGTAGTATTTTCATAGAAAGAAAAATATCTGTCTTAATATTTAGACAGTACAGAATAACTTACCAGTATTAATATTTGCATATTGGTTTTAGTTGTCATGACGCCAAAGAACTGTTAGTGAAAATTAATTATTGATGAAGAAATTTATTACAGTAAGAATTCACTGGAGGAACAGGAACATCTGGCTTCGTTCTTTATGATGTCGATTCTGATAAGGTTGTAAAATCTAATAAAATTAATCAGTAATAAAAAGAAGCATCATAATGCATTCTGAGAGGTGGAACTTGTCTAGAGCTGCTTTCCAGTCTATTTATGGTATTAAAATGTAACAGCTGAAAGCCAGAGGGAGGTGGCGTTCCATTTTCTGTTAAAAAAGATTATAGGACACCCACTCATGCTGTGGCTGCTAAGCTCTACGGCTTTTCCCAGAAAGGGATCAAGCCATTTCAAAATCTCTTAGCCCTTTTTCTCCCCTGCTGCCACCTGGGGCTTGCTTCATCTCCTCCATGTGCTGCCAGAGAAACATCTCATCTCCATCCTTCTCTTGGCCCTGTCATTTTTTTTCATGCTTTTCCTTTACTCCCTAACCCTATCTATGGTGAACATTCTGGTCCACTAAAGCCTTCTTTTGGCTAGAGTAGGTACAGTGAGATTTTTAGGGTATTGGACTGGGGATTTTCAAGCCCGTATCTGAAAAAGTGTCTGCATGTATGTATGCATTGTCTCCTGTTCGGTTAATTCGGATGAGTCCTTCTATCTCAGCCTGGCATTATCTCTGGAAGGCCAGTGCTGAGCTCAGCAGGCAGGGAGGGGAGAGCGGGAAGGAGGCTATGGAAAATAACATTAACCATGCTTGGGGAATGAGCTGTAATTTTACCAAAATCAAGTGAGTTGTGTCTAACACAGCTTCAGTGCCCTTGTCCTGTAGAATGCGTAGATCTTTGAAGAGTTGGGATGTGAGCCCATAAGCCCATAAGCCCACACAGCTTTGCCATGGTGATTTCCTAGGTCAGCCACAGAAAAGATATGACACCACGGCTCTAAATCCGCTCCAACAAACCTGGGCATATCCTTCCTCTTTGATGAGCTGCAGTCAGGGCTGCAAATATGACTAACCTGAACCACATTTTGAAGCCTAGCTCTCTTTTTAGCATGACATTTATATGCAGACTCTTAATAAAAGTGATGCATTAAAGTTAAGGAAGCTCTAAACTGTTTTGTCAAATAACAAGCTTAAAACAATTTCCTGACTTAAGGAAAGGAGGTTAAGAATGAAGTGCACCCTTGGGCAGAAAGCGCGTGCCTGTAACTTCACCACAGAGACAGGGGAGGGCAGTCTGACACCTTCCAACATCTAAGATGCGAATTATTTGCACCGCCTATAATGAGGAGAGTCTTTGGAAAGAGGATTCAAGTTCCATGGTCTAGATGTTCTCAGAAGAATGTCTCATAGAAAATTTGTAGAGATTTAAAATATCCTTTTCCAGACTATGTGCTGCAGCGGGGTCTGTGGGCCTGCCTTGCTTACACAGCAGCTGGAGGTGTCAGCTTCAGAAACGATGTTTTAGCCCAGGGGCTTAGCAATTAGACCCTAATCCAGTAAGACACTTTAAGAGCTCTCTGCACCCACTCCTTGCCGGCTCCCCAGTGCAGTAGCACGGAAAGTAACAGGGCTTGCTGTAAGTAGTGTGCATCTCGCCTTAATAGTGTATCAAAGGATATGAGCCCAATTCCAAGCTCCACAGAGTTAACTGAATTTCACCTTTGCAGGATTTCTCCATGCTGCAATTGATTTTAAGATATCCCTTTCTTCTTTCTTAAAGTTATTAATTATTCCTGGGTTTCTTCTACATCTTATAATTAAGGCTTTATTATGATTGTTATTAGTGTACAGAAATTTTCCAATCCTGGTAGATTTTTTTTTTTTTTTGCATTACACAGGAAAAGATGAACCCTGTGCCATTTCCACAAGACATGCTTTCTCATAATTCATTAACTTTATCTGTCCTGTAAATAAGGGTGAACATGTTATATGCATTTCATATTAGGGAAAAACTGCACACAATCTGATGGTCAGGAATAGACTTTTTTTTTTTTAAATAGACTGGATGAAAAATCTGGAGGAATATTTCTAAATTAAAAAGACAAATCTGATAATAAATTTCTTTTTCTGAAGTTTGGGTCCACTCGTCAAACTGTTCACAGGAGGGGAAGAGGAACATTTGAAAAGCTATTTACTTCAGTTTTTCTAAAGAAGTATTCAGGCTTATTATATTCAAAATCCTGTCTCATGCTGAAATTTTGTATGCTATTTTAACTTCAGAAACAGAAAAAATATTCTATAAAACTTTTTATTACAGTTAAATCAGAAAAAAGATTTTCAAGACATCAGACAACCAAAGAATTTTTATCCAAATCTATCATGCAGCAATGTTTTAAGCAATGCATTTTAGATACTTCCAATATCTCATTGTTAATAGGTTTTCATTTGAGTCCTTAATCAAGCATAATTGGCATGGCAAGTGAAACTATTGAGCCAGCTCATAAGGAACATGGAGACACTGAACAACTACTTAATCATAGCATCAGAGAATGCTTTGGGTTGGAAGAGACCTTTAAAGCTCCTCTAGTCCAACTCCACCTGGACTGAGCAGAGACATCTTAACTAGATCAGGTTGCCCAGAGCCCCATCCAACCTGACCTGGAATGTTTCCAGGGATGGGGCATCTACCACCTTTCTGGGCAACCTGTGCCAGTGTTTCACCACCCTCATTGAAAAAAAAATTGTTCTTTTTATCTAGTCTAAATCAATTTCTTTCACTTTAAAACTGTGACCCCTTTTCCTATTACAACACCTCTGCTAAAAAGACTGTCTCCATCTTTCTTGTAGGCCTTTAAGTACTGGGAGTCTCCCCAGAGCCTTCTATTCTCCAGGCCC
>NW_010409321.1:0-225 GCF_000710305.1 Buceros rhinoceros silvestris
GCGGAGCGGAGCGGAGCCCTCGGCGCAACAATATCGTTCTGTCGGCGCGTTGTTTTGTCGCTGCAGTTGTGGAATTGCCCGGTGCTACACAAAGAAAGATGTTTAGATGAAAATTCGTTCCGGTCCGCTTTACCGCGTGCCGCGGGCATCTGGCGGGGCTGTGGGCACCCGTCGCCTTTGCGGCCGGGGAACCGGCCGCGGCGCGCGGCCCCTCAGCGCCAGGGG
>NW_010409321.1:380-13209 GCF_000710305.1 Buceros rhinoceros silvestris
CCTCAGCGCAAGTGGCGACACCAGCAGCATCGCACTGTTGTGTTGGCGAGTTAGTAAAACGGCTTATTTTGATCTCTACAGCAGGTTCTTGAGGTGTCCCTTAACAAAGACTCCAAGAAAAGCACTTGCTACTTCGAGAGCGTCACTGAAAAACCCCCAGGAGCCTGGAAAACCGTCAGTTTCCTGCTAGTCAGCAGGGACTAAGTGATCTCCCAAGGTCTGCTGCAACCCAGATTACTGTGTAATCCTACCAATTAATTTGTGTATGGCTCCAGCCATCATTTGCGTGCCATAAAGCTGAGCTGTTGGAGGAGGTGTCTGTGGATCTGTAACACTAGGCACTATACACTGAGGTATAGTGTGATTGAGGTGGTGATAATCTGAAATGGTGCGATTTTTATCCATCGTAACGGTCCAATCCAGTTCAAAACAGGCAGGCAAACTGTTAAATTAGTGGAAGGATTCTTACACCTGTGCCCCACCCCGCAAGTAATAATCTCAGACTGATTAGAATAAAGCACAAGATAGAACAATCCTGATGTAATTTCTAGGGCTGATCACAATCTGTGTTAAGCAACTAAAATAAGTCTGATCTTGGAGTTTAAACTGTTATTTCTTTTTGTGCGTAATGACATGCATGTGATGGTATTGGGTGACACTAGACTAAAAAGGTGGGCGTGCAAGAAAATGATGAATGAACACACAGCACTGACCAAATGTCCGCTATCCTCCGCTGGTTTTGTAAGAAAGAAACAAACAATGATGTTGTTCTTGCATGATAAGAACCTGATAAGGAGGACACCAGAGAAGGAGTGGGATGAGTTGTCAAACAGGAGGTTGTCTTGCAAGAAAAGAAAGAAACCAGAGGACAGTTAAGGGGAGAAAGTGCCAGACAGGACATTATAAAACCTTAAATCTCTGAGACTAGGGTCGCTCAAGATGAATGGGCTCTTTGGAAACAGCACTGCGCTTGCTTAATAGACTGTTGAATAGTACTTTCTCCTCCTAGGGGAGGCATAATCTTGTGATAAAGAGACATGCGATGCATGAACTGATATGTATGTACTGTAACATGTAGAAGGCATGTTGAGTTAGTCTGTAAACCTTGGAGTACCCAGCAAATGGGGAAACAAGAGAGGGATTTTGTGGCTGGGAATAGGGTGTAAAAATCCATGTATTGCTCTGATGGTGTGTGCCTACTAATTGGGACACCTGCTCTTGCAAGAACGAGATAAAATTAAGTGCTTCACTGTGGGGTCTGACCTGAGTCTTTTTCGTGAGGTTTTGCTCATATCCTACAGTATTAACTGATGTAGATTAAATAATTTCATCTGAGGACAAGTCTGCAGTGCTAGAAATTCAAATACAGCGCACACCTTACAGTATTACATCTCTTGCTTGCAGAGACCATGGAGGGTTAGGATCACTTCTATCAGGAAAAAAAATCCATTTGGTTGTCTTCAGAAATTTCCATGGATATTGATTCTTCAAGAAAAAGAAGGAATTGCGCTGCCCCATTTTGTCCAAGAACAGATGATTTTCCCAGTTGGTGCACTACATAAATGGAAAGTGTTAAGAGGTTGTTGGCAGACAAACTGAGCGTGAGAAAATGAGTAATGGTAGGCTGTGATGGTCAATGGTTAACGGTCAACAACTTCCCATTTGGCTATGCCAGTTAGGAGTTGAAAGAGGGTCGTTGTGGTTGGTTTTGCTCTGGTTAATGCCAGGTAAATCACTTTAGCTTATGTCTTCCTTAATAATTAAAATATTTCCTGTGGTGATTAATACATATGTAGTCCCTCAGCTGTGTACACAAAGCAGCAAGGCAGGGTACAGTACAGTTTGGACACACTTCGAAAATCTTGAGTGAGGCACTAAGGTTCCTTGCTGAGAGGAGAGCTAAGCAGAAATCCGTTCATTAATGCTTAGAGCAGAGAGCTGCCCCGATCTGCCTAATGCGAATGACTGAACCGAGGGAAAGGTCTTCACTGTTAGCCAACATCTCAGACTACTGTTAGGTCTATCACTATTGGCACCATGCAGAAAAGCAGTGGCTCAGTCCTGGGAAGTAAGATGTGTTACTTACCTAGAAGGACGTTTTTCTGCAAGACTTAAGAAGCCGTTGATGGATCCTGCCTATATATATATTGTAAAGACACTCCACTCCTGCCTTGGTTCGAAGGATGAGAAAATAGAAGGGTGTTATTGAATGCATAAAAAATGATACATGTTGTGCCATCCTATTCTAAGTCTAAATTAAGATCTCATTAACATTAGTTAAAGTACTAAGTAGCTGGCAGTATGGGATGGGATGTTTTTTAGTGCTTCAGAGAATCTTTACAGAATTTTGATGCAGGAAGCAGAATTCAGTGGTTACTGCCTGATAGATAGAAAATTAGTATGGTGCCCCTTTTTGATGCAGGAAAAAAACCTCATGCTAAGTAGAAAAGAATTAGAATTAACAGTAATAACTTTATTCAACTTCCACACTCATTGTAAGCTAAATTCTTCTTGATTAACAGCATACAATATATGTGCATATATGCATATGGCAAATTATTCCTGTAATATGAAATGAGGTCAAATAGTCAAGGCAATATGAAAAAAATTAAGTGTCTGTCAAACACAATGATTCCATGCAAGAATCCAGCCACACAACACATAGCACGTTATTGGTCACACAACACGTGCTGTGTAAATTGTATCATGAAACACCTGACATACCCCAGCATGCAACACACAATGTGCTAACTGTATCAAAAAAGTTGTGCAAATCTCCAAAATGACAAACTGAAGGAGCATTTCTATGCCTTTGCTTAGACAGCATTAGACTTTGCTTGGCAGGTGACATGAGAATTGCATCAGGAAAATGATCCAGATGAAAACTGGCTTAGCCAGAAAAGATACTATTCTTTAGCCAGGCCAGTTCCCTGGTCTCTTTAACCAACACTGACAGTACTGGGAGTACAGTACTCGGAGAAAAGAGTCAAGTCTGCCTCTTTTGGCAGTGTGACCGTTCATTCGGCAGGTAATGTCAACAAAGGTGATGGAGTAGACCAGTTACTAAAGTGCTCAAGGTGTTAATTTCCTGCAGATAAAAATCTTCATTAAGTTCCAGCCACAGAGACTTCAAAGCATCTTAGTTCTTACCTTTCTTCTTGGGCACACAGCACTTGGATGGAGCTTTTCAGTCTTCAAAACTCTTGTTCTAGCTCCAGAGACCATCCCTTCCCTAAGACAAAATGCCATCACTGAGCCTTGTGGCAAAGTTTGATGAGGGCACTAAACCATGCAGAGTAGTAAGGTAGACGACTACTTGTGAAAAACTGTGGGAAGACCTCCTAAGATTCATGTTTTAAGGACAGGTCAGGAAGCTCAATGCAGAAAAATGGGGAGGGATGCACGTGGGAAAAGGAACATACACATCTCGACATACACTGCAGTGGATGCTGAGATGATCATTGCAGTAGCTGGTCCCCTGAAAACAACAGTTTAGTGCTCAGGAGGAGTTCAAAAACAATGAAGTGTTAGGAACCACTAGGAAAAGAATGTAGCACGGAAACTGGATTTTTCTCACTAAGTCCATAATGCATCTGCACTTTGAATGCTAGGTACTGCTTTGGTGTCTCTCCTTTCAAAATGTGGAAGAGCAGGAAACACTGAGTAAACGGAGGAAATAGGTGCAACAGTGTAAAGCCTCTAGGAGAAGCAAATGAAAGACAAATGAGAAAGTGTGTGATGGAGATCTGTGGAATAGTGATTGGAGTGGGAATGATGCTTTGGGGATATTTGAATTACCATATAGAGGGAAAATGGGTTCCCTCAGAATCCCCTTTGGAGAGAGTAACTAACATTAAACACTGGACCAGTGAGAAGTATAATTCATATGAAAATGTTTGTGATAGCACTGCTCCCAGCCTTTTGAATTGTTCTGCAGGATATGCTGAACTCATCTCTCCCATCTTTCACAAAACCAGAACTTAGTCAGCAGTTGATTTCACTCTTCATTATTTCTGTTGCTTCACCTTGCAAGGAACTTAGGTGTGTCAAATAGAAGTTGTGTTTACCAACAATGTGTATGATTGACTGTTTCATTAAGGAAAGCAAGAAAATCACCAGAGTGAACTCTGAGGTGGAACTTTGAAAGCTGCCATCCTTAGCCCACCCAGCATGTCCTCATTTTTTTTGCACTTAGAAAATTGACCTTCAAGCTCAAGGGTTGTGATTTATTCACAGGGTGCTCGATAACTTGGCTGCCAAAATATCACTGAAAGCTTTCATAATTCAGGCTTCAATTTAACAAATAGGTGTCTCCTTACAGGAGAGACAGACACAGAAATTTGCCACAGAAACCAGCTTCATCAATCCTCATCTCAGGTTACCATGTGAACCCCAAAAGAGAGTATGAACAGTGAACAGGTAAAGCAAAAAGTGTGTAAATGTTGTGTTGGTTTGTCAACCCCCTATTTCTTCTGCTGGTGAAAGTAATGTGCAACTCTATCGAGAAACCTTTTAAAGCCCCATGTCTCAACAAATTTATTCCATATTACACTGTGAACTCGCAAAGCAGAAGCTCTAGAGAGATGGTGTGCTTCTGTTTGTTATGAGGGCACCACTACCAGCCTGGAGCAAGGAGATAGTGTAATTCATGAGGAAGTGGTGTGAAGATGGCATTTCCTAGAGAAATCACACTGGAGTGGCAAGAAGACGAGACGACAATGTGACTTACTGCTTTTTTCGATTCGGTATTTTTTGGGTTGTCGGTTTGCTTTGGGTTTTTTTTTGTTTGTTTGTTTTGCTCTTTATTTGTTTAAATGAGAAGGTAAAATTTCAGAAGTATGTTCCTTTATCCCGGGAAAGTTTCTTCTACAGAGGTGGATGGTCAGCTATCCGTCTCTTCCAGCCTACGGCCAAGCTGAGGCTGTGACCCTCAAACCTGATGTGGAGAGTTCCCCTGCATTTCCGAGGACCTCAGCAGGGACAGGTGCTGCTTGTTTAGAGAGGGCCCCGGCAGTCCCAGGGGTGGACAAGCCAGGCTGCAAGGCCCAGTTGCATTAGCAGATAAAGATGGGGTGTAACTTGCTGTGTCCTGAAAGGCTGCATATTAAAGAGTTTAATTCACAAGTTCTGTGAAATGTAAGACAATCTGGAAATACATTTCCACTTCAATTGAACTGCCACAAGTAAATGTTTGGTTTCAGTAAAGCAGTTACTGAAGCTTAATTGCTAGAAGGTAAAAATATGTGAGCAGGAAAGAAAAATGAGCCTGGTCACACTATCTGAGAGTTACACAGACAATAAAATATAATGTTTGTAACGTGTTAAAACTAGAGATTTAACATTTGTATTTGGAAATAAGTAGACAATTATTAATTTATTTAAAAGGTCTTGTAATAATGCTTACCAAAATTAAGTCATTTGTTAATAGTACAGATGTGCCACAGATACATGAAACACATCCAGCAGATAAACCCCTTGAAAATTGCCAAAATATTTATTTTTTTTCCCCAGTGCATTCCAGTACTTGCAAAACAAATAAGTGGACTTGAAAAGTTTGGAGATTTTTTTATATGGTTTGTGTAGGTTGGTCCTGATAAACAAAGTACTGAATTGAACTTCTGCTACTGCACTGTTAATGAGTATTTCAGATTGCCCAGGTCACAGAGTCCAGTGCCCTAACTCAGAAGATGACACTGAACTGTAACATTCAGGATGGTGTACTCCCTAAGCTGCTAACTGAAGACCTATGGATGTGCAATGCTACTGTTTTTATTGTTGTTACACCATCAGCATCAAAACAGTAATCCTTTGGGTAAGGAAGTAGTGGGTACATTCCTAGATATGCCACAGTTCTGGATATTTTCAACAAATAGCCTGTTAGACTATTGAATTCTTCTGAACTTAGATTTTTCTAGGAGCATTTCTTCTTCTGATAGCCCAGCTTAACATTGCACATCAAAGCTTTCATTATAAATGACTGCATTTTCATTATTTTGTTAGATTCTTACTCACTCCTTCCATGAGGAGATGAATCTCTGAGAAGAACCTGGAGCTGGCTTTCCTTTCTCTCTGGGATAGAAAAACAATATCTTGAGGGTAAAATATTATTTCCCTTGAAGGTATAATATTTTGTCCATGTTTGTTTTCTGCCCCAATGTAATGGAAGAATGAATGGAAATAATTAAATTTTGTCACTGAAATACATAATTATGAAAAATAAATGGTATCCTGAAGTTTGTCACCAAGAAATTATCTTTTCAGAGCTGCTGGTACAGTGCATATAGAAAACACTGTCTGGACTAATAGAGCAGTGCCTCACTGCTGTACCTTATAACATCTTAAAGTAGGATTATTAGAGACATTGAAAAATTTTCAGAGTTTATTTACTTCTGTTCTCCTGCAACATACGTTTTTTTGTTTTTTTTTTTTCCAGAAAATGCTTTTCCAGTGAACTGGGGGAAAAAACAGCATGTTTTGGTATTCCAGATACTCACCTTGATTTATTCTGGAATATTCCCTTTAATAATAATAATAAATATATACATATATTTGCCTACTGAACTGAGGTGAATTCTAACTACAATATATTTCCCCAAACAGAGTAAGTGTTTTTATCCATCCTAGCTACTGAGACTCAAATGTACTTTTTTATATATTCACTAACAAAACCAGCCTGGCTGATCAAAGATATCCAACAGTAAAGTTTTTGTTGTCTAAATTGAAGCATACTTACTACTGAGATCTCCATGTAGACTTCTTTTGGTAAACCCTACACGGGTAAATTGTGCGTGCACTGGTGATCTGATGTAGCAGGAAACAACAGCAAAAGGTGATTTTGCAATGGGTACAGACAAAGAGATAATAAGTGAAGATCAGGCAAAGGAAAGCAGACAGCATGCTGAAGAGAAAAGGCAAAGTTCAGACTTGGAATTCTCTTTTTCCTGACTATTCCTGCACAAGTTGCACTGGAAAGAAATGGCTGGACTGTGGAGAAAAGAAACAGTTCACCAGACCCCTCCAGGTTTAGGTTTCTGCTGCTGTAAGGAGCCTCTGCACGTCTCGAATGTTTCAGCCATGCTGTAGGTAGTGATACATGAATGAAAGCCGTAGTCTGGCTTCAGAAAGCTTGCAGTTTGCCAAGGGAAGCTCTCCGGGATTCACGGTATGAATTGGCAGAGCCTTGGCAGAAGTTTGAAGCCAGCCGCTTGTCACTTGCATTACATCCTCATCACTAAGACATATAGCCTGTCCTACCTTTTTCGTATTTCAGTTTCAATGATGTCAGAAACTGTCCTTAAGAGGTTACTTGGCTGCAACCCTTTGGCCTAGTGGCTGCATTTTCTGTATTTGTTAGGCTTTTTTCTGCACGTTTTCATCATAGCCTGGCATAAGTTACAAGGCAAAGCATTTTGAGGAAACTGCATCTGCGGTTAGCATTCAGTTTCCCTGTTCTGATCTTTCTAGCACCTTGGGGTGAAAGGTTGTTCCCATATATACAGTGATTTATTTTGACTTTACTTGTCTTGGTGACCTCTGGAAGAAAAGTCTGCTGTACAGAATGCTGCATGCCAGGACTGAAAAAAGGAGAAAACACAGCTTTGTTCACGTCATGGTCTTGGATCTCTTCAGTATTATGCATGCTCACAGAACTGAATATTGCTTGAAGCTGGCCTTGAAATGAAAGCAACGAGAGCTTTGACAATGAGCTGGAGAAGGCTGTCCTGTTGCACTGCCACTTTTAACAAGCACAGCATCATTATTTCCTCAAATGTGTGAGTGAGAAATAAGAACATTTCAATGTCAAGCAAGATAATGTCTTCACATGATCTGCAGGGCCACCCAGAGTATGTTTATCAAAATAGAAATATGTCTGTTCACTTAATAGGAGAGAGGGAAAACTTGTGCTACTCCCTTTAATGTGCCCAGTTCTTGTTAAAATTTTGTTACTTCCATCAAAAACTTGAGACAGAGGAGGCAGCTGAAGTAAATACCCACTGTTCCTAAAGGCATTTCACAGCACATTTTCAGGATTTCTAATTCTTGATTGCATAAAAATGGAAGTCCTCAGTAGACATATGGCACAGTCTCTAAAATTCCTTCAAAGCACAACTGTTTTCTGGTCTAAATGCTGAATTGCAAAAACCTGCTCAGGTACAGTCCATAGCTGTTTTATAGCACACTGATAGAGGAGTGGGGAGAACAGAGAAACAAAATCGTTTGTTTATACACTTATGTTTCCCATTCCCACAGTATTTTAGTTTCTCACTTTCTGTGGTGAGAAGGGTTGTCACTTTTCCAGGCTTTAGCTTATCTGGAAAGATTTGGATGTGTCTGTGTCAGCTGGAAAGAGGGAATGTAAGCCAATCTCTCTTTTGGGTTTGGATGTGTGCATGAAAGCAAAAGTACCAGAGAAGAAAACAGCCAAATTGGTGGTAATATTTATAGCTTCTTTTTAATGCTTTTCAGCATTTTTGATAGCATTTCCTGATATAGTGTACTTCGTGATCTGATGGAGAACTGTAAGAAAATATACATGAGTAAAAGATCTGAACTTCATAATAAATAAATAACTTAAGGTAAACACGATCCTTAAATGACTTAAGGTAAGCGCTATCCTTGGTTTAGGTCCAGTGGTCCCTAGAGAACACAGAGATTGAAGCTGTCTGAGTAATGTCTTCATGTTTTGTTAAGCTGATGAGCTGTTATTTTTGTTGTTGTTGTTTTACAAGCTATAGGTTTTGAATTACATATCACTTTGTCCCACTGGGAAAACCAGCTCAGGTGCCACAAAAAAATGAGTTATGATCTTTCTAAGTGGCTGGCTTTCTGAAATAACACAGTTCAGAACTGGAACAAGAAACATCAACAAAAACGTAATTAAAAAATCTGGAAAAGTTACAACACATGAAATTAAAGTGAATTATTTAGGTAGTTCAAGCATTTACCAATTAAATACAAAACCAGCTTCATGTAGCAAAAGTAGTGTAGGAGAAGTATGCACAATTTGGACTAGCTACAGGAGATGGAAAGAGATAATAACTCTCACAATACAAGACACGAACTAGTTGTTCTTTCAACAGTGAACAGTGATAGTTCAGAATAGGAACTTTAAAATATTATGAATTTCAGGTTAGAAAGATAAATCAACAAGGTTTAAAGACAAAATATGCAAAGGAACAGTACATCCTGTGTTTCTCTGTACCCCACACTGCTAATCAACACAGCCACAAACATAGTTTTAACCAGATCATTTCACATCATGATACCTTTGTACCCTGAGAACCTTAAATACTTGCTCCAGATAACTGGTTCCACAACAGGCCTCTATCTGTATGTTGTTCCTGGCACAGAGCAAATGGCAGGGCTGAGGAGAAATATTCTCTGTCGGCATTCAAGTGATGAGATAGAGCAAGAAAAATAAACGGTGAAGAATAAAGCCAGAGAGTAAGCGGATGATATGGAAAAAAAAGCTTACGGTATAAACAAAAATGACAAGGAAGGTGAGAGGTAAACAGGAGCCACTGAACAAAGAAGAGGAAAATTACTTTGAACACTACAACACAGACAAAGTATTTCTCTTCAGGTGATTACATTTTCTACCCAAGACTATTCCTTTCAGACTCAGTAGTAGAATCTTGGTGTAGGTTCATGTTTTTGCAGGTATCCCGGAACTATATGAATCCTTTAAGGATCCTTCTGTGACACACCAATAAGATACTTGAAGAAGCAAGCTCTGGAGCCCAACTACAAATCTTGACCTGAGTGCTGCTTGGTAGGCAGCTGCTTGCAACAGGATGGACAGTCAAAATAGCCTCATAGAACGGTGTTCTTCCTAACCTACCCTCCATGTCGGAAATCTTTGATAAGCATCAGTCCCTAGATGTGAGATGACAAGCTCTCACTCAGCACAGAACGAGAAGATAATGTGAAGCACTTTCCTCAGTCAGATTTTCCCTGTGTAGAAAAATGGTGTGTTTAACGTTTCTGCACTGACACCCATTTGCGTTTCTGAATTGTCCTGCTGTTCCTGTTGACTTGTTTTCCTACAGCTGTAGTAGTAGCAACGGATCTTAACCAGTAGCAGGCTTGTGTTAAATGTGTTACTCTGCAGCCACTGCTTTGAACTTCTTGGAACAACAGTCACAGTTATGGTCCCTTGGCTGTTGCTACGTTAACTACCTAGCATCTACAATATTGAAGCCTTACTTATTATAGAAGGAAAGATGTAATATCATATGATACTATGATATTACAGCAGTTTGCAATACCGATTATGGTTAATGGGAGAAAAAAGGGGATTTTTTTAGTGATATCCATTCTTAGCATACACTCAGGAACAATCTACAATAAATGTGATGTTTTCCACAGATTTTGGACCACAAAGCAACATCTGATGAGCAGTCTGCTATTCCACATTGAGATAGTCTCCCAGTGGAATGAAGAATACAGCTTTTTATAAGAGATGCTGTAGTGTGAGCTCAAAAGGGATGCAAACTCAGACCTACTGCTATTGAAATCCTCCTATCAGTCAAGTGCAACTCTCACATTGATTCCCACATAAGATACCTTGTGCCTTGCACTCAGGACCGCACATGAAGGCAACAGTTTCCTGTACACAACTTGCTGCAGTCTACAGGGAGTTTAAGAGGGGTGTCTGTGAGCAGTCTATCTACTAACCACAACCTAGGCTCAACTGATTCCTTCAAAATGCATGTGAATCTGCTGCACATCTGTGGTTTGAAAGCCTACTAATAACTTTAATGCTCATTTGTTTTTAAATGATAATGTAGGTAAGAATGGTATTTATAGGCAACTATGTTTAATTATGTAATTATCCAAAGATATACCAGTGTGTGTGCAGTCCTAACAACTGGTAAACAGCCCACAAAAATTCTTCACCACTTGCAAACTCACATTTAAGTGGCTACATTACAGAAATACATTTACCATCTCAGAACAAAACCATTTATATGGTTCAAAAGTTCTATTAGTGTAGATTACGAAGGAATCAGCCCAAGAATCTGACCTACGTTTGTATAAACTCATTATAATCTGTTCATAAGTAACACTTTTTTGATTATAAGGACTTGTCTCCTTCAAGGTACCTTATCTTGTGAATACCTTTTTAAGATGGAGTTCAGTGCTTTGATGCTGGAAACACCTTCATCCTGTGCCTGGATTTTGTTCATGTATTTTTCAATTTTCAGAAAAAAAATTGCCTTGAGAAGTATGTTATTTCAGAACTTAGTTGCCCTAAGGCAACTTAGTAACTTTTGCTTCATCTGCAGCCTTCATCAGTCAGCTATTACACATTACAGCTAATAGACAACTTCTACACGTTATCTTTTTTAACACCATTACTTAGCAAATTTTCTTCTGAATATTTATTATGCTGATGCATATCAGTTGGGCATCAACCACTCTAAGCCTTCCCTTTACTAGGGTAAGCAAATCAAGATCTTAACTTGCTTGACTTCTAAGATGGTGTTCACAGTCCTGCTCCACAGCTATCTGCTCAGTCTTTCTTGTTAATGCTGGCTGCCCTGGTTGTACTGTCCATAGTGAACTTCTCACTAACAGGGAGCCATTAAATCTTAGACCTCTGCATCATTCCAGAACATTTTCTATGGCTTGTTATTTCAAAAAATGGGGCATGAAACCAGCCAGTCTCATTAGGGCAATGTCTATCTTGAGGAAACCTCAGGATTCCAGTTATTCACAAGTTTGTCACATGATTCCAGTGTGTTGAAGTTGTCTGTGTCAGTAATGGTATGGATTCATCCACGGCTAGAAAACAGTGCCTCTAGCCTGCTTGCAAGAAAAAAAAAAGACTTTAGATGTTGTCAGGAAAACGGTACTAGAGTATATCTTCCTCCTGGTGACAATAATAAGCACACTGCTTATTGCTGCCACACTACCAAGCAACACTGCTGTTTGAACCTGCGTGCCCTCTCCAGTTCGCCGACCCTTTCATGTACTGGACGTGACATCAGTGTGTTATTGAATATCCCATTGGCTGGTTCAGTCCAGCTATCCTGGCTGTGGATATTAACCCTATCCTAGCTGAACCCAGGACGGAAAGCAAGTAAGACTCAGGTAATCTTTCTTCTAGAGCTGGCCTTGAAATGCCATCACTCCGTGTGTGTTCTGCCAATCTGAATGGGTGTTGGCATCACAAGAGGTACATAAAGAGCCTGAGAACAGATGGTGTGCCTTATAACAAATACTTTTGAGTCTTTAATAGACTACCCATAGTAGACCTAGACTACCAATAGACTAACCAATAGTAGACTTAGCCATGGGTTTGACACCTCTAATTTGTAGGTCTTATAATGAACCACAAAACAGAGATATCCTCTTACGGAGTGCCAATATCATGAAGGCCAGGCATGTGAGAATGCTGTGTAATGCAATGATCAAATTCTTATTGCAGAAGATGTGCATTCAGAAGAAGAATAATGTACAAAACTGCTGCAACAGCTAAAGGGACAAGTTTTGGATGCATTATCTAACACTGGCTAGACAAATGGAAAACTTGTTAGATGAGAGGTACAAATAATTCTGAAGAACCCCCAAACTTAAGAATGCTGGAGCAGCTGGCTTATTTTATTTCATTGCCTAGACAACAAGAAAAGGTGGAGAGGTTTGGGGGCTTTCTGGAGTATTAAGGGATTTTTGAAAAGACATGAGGACTGTTTTGGTGCTTTTGGTTTTTGTTGCTTTTTTTTTTTTTTTCTGTGTTCCAACTGCAGCCACCATTCTCACACAGTCTGTATATCGTGTAAAGTACTCCTTATCTTAAGTATTACATTTCAGTAACTGTTTCGGT
>NW_010409322.1:0-5375 GCF_000710305.1 Buceros rhinoceros silvestris
TGCTCCGGATTTGTGTCCGACGAGGATGAGGAGGTTCAAAGCTCGCGGGTGCTCTCCTAGATTTTTTTTTTTGTCCGTTCGGCGAGCCATGCCCACGGAGCGCGCAGCCCGCTACCGCTGATGAGCAGAGCAGAGCTGTGCCACAGGCGTGGCCGGGCCACAAGTGACAGCAGAGCACCCAGGTGTCCCCCGGCTCTCCCCCCGGGGTGAGGGAAGCCCTGACCCGGTGCTGTGTGTACTGGATGGGGCCAGAAGCGCGACTCAAGCGCTGGTCATTTGTCCCCTATACAATGCCCCGAGGTTCTCCAAACGAGCAGTATTTCAGGCTGTTACAGTGATGCCAGCCTTGGCTTCTTTTTTGCTCACGATAATCTAATTTCGTGTCTTCATAAACGAAAATGTCATCACTATTTCTTCAGCCCAACACAGAGCTCACCGGCTCCTTCCTCTCTGCCAGCAGACTATTCTGACAGCACCCCGTCAGAAAACACTGCGATCTTGGGATGCTGAAGTGGCTGCATGGGGAGAATACAGTGGCCCAGAAAATTACAGGGAGGAATGCTGGAAGAAGCTGCTGGAGCCGGACACTGATGGGAAACGCCTGCCCCTGATGCCATCCCCCCTTGCCTTACACAGCTCCAGTGTGTGGGTCGGAGGTGGGGAGGAAGGCTTTTCCTGAACACATGTGCTCAAAGAAATACATCAAATGCACCAAGGCACAAGCGCAGTGATGTATCGAGGTATTATTTAAGGTTTGGGGGCATTTTGTTTGAAGTCTATTGCTGGTTTTAAGCAGGATATCTGAGTTTTCTGCTCTTACGCTCAGGCTTACACACAAGGCAGCTTTATTTTCTTTTATGTTTGGATTTCAGTACACCTGTATGTATTTCGACATTTGTGTTCTTTGATTTTATTACCATACCGGAGAAAATGGACTAGGAGAGGCCATTTCCATGAGCCGTTTCATAAATCTGGGCAGTAAAGCTGGACATTTTGATAACCTATTTGAGATGCTGAACCATGAATGTAAACACATTAGCTGTGTCTCATTATACAGAAAACAAACACAGCAAGTTAAACACCGGGAGTGGTAAATATATACGTTCATACATTATTAACCAAGAGTGAGCAGCTCCAGAGCTCTTTGCAATGCTCAGGAAAAGGGGTGAGGTGGAGCACCCAGGCAAGCTTTGTGTCGGGAAGGTCACGGGCTGGCAGAGGGCTGGTGGAGGGGAAGGAGACAGGGCTGCCCATGGGAGAGCAGCGTTCGGCACTCAAGGTGTTTCACCACGGAGGTGCAGGCAATGGCAGGGAGCTGTGTAAGGTCAGCAGAGCAGCAAGCTGAAGGGGACAAGACAGGGTCCCCAATGCAGCTGTCTCCAAGCTGCGAGTCTGTCGGGCATGTGCCCCAGCAGAGACGTCTCAGCACGCCCAGCAGCCAGGCCAGCACCCTCAGCTCCCCCCACCCCCTCCTCAGCCCCAAGGCAGTGCCCACTGGACACCCCCGCCGCTCCTCTGGTCCCTGACTGTTTCCCGTGGGTCGGCTGTAACGTCCTGGAGACCCGCGGAGGCAGCGCAGTGACCTCGTGTCGTTAGCTGTTGACTGAAGCTAACGAACCACTGCAGGTGCTCAGCCACCATCCCTGTGGGCTATCGATGAGCTGCTTCATTAGATTCAATTGCCAGCCGCTGAAAAGGCAGCTTTTTGCATTCTGGCCCCCACCCAGCCTGCCCAAACTAATTTCACTCCCTACAGTTGTTAGATGGCCAGAACATCATGTGACTGTTTTTATACATTAGCCCAGTGTTTGCTTTCAATCAGCTTCCCTGGCGAAGAAAACCAAGAGAGGGCATTTTGGGTCTGGTTTGCCCAGTTCTCATGTCCTGCCAGTGGTACTCTGAACAGAGCAAAACTTGAACAAAGAGGTTACGCAAAGAAAGCCACATGTTTGTGCTATGGTTCTCCCTTTCAGAGCATATCGGGGATGGTTTCTCACCCCGCTCCCACAAACACCACCGTGAGGAGTGAAGACGAGTCCGGGCCCTGGCATGCAGCACCTGGGCCTCATGGGGAAGAGAAGGGACACCAGGGCAAAACATGGACATCAAGGACAAAACAGACAGGAGCACCTCAAAGGATCAGCACGAGCACTGGGGGTGTTAATTACTCATTTCCAGTCCTCAGGTGTTGGTTTTTGCACCCATCACTGTGGTGCTGGAGTGGCCTCCACGGAAAATGAACAGCAATGGAAAAGCTGCAAACAGACCAGCTGGAGACTCCAAACAGACTAACTGGCCTCCCCGTTTATAACCCACGTAGATTTTAAGGTTGGGTTTGCAAAGCTGCTCTTAGATGGAAAGAGAGCCAATTAGATTTTGAGACCAGAAAGACTATTAAGGGCAAAAAGAAATCTCATACAGAGCTTCCTATTTAATTAAAAAAAAAAAAATTGGCTTCAGCCAGGAGACATTTCTAAAGCAGACATTTATTTTGTTTCAAAATATTTCTGACAAATACCAAGAGTTTAAAAAATGTCACTTGGTTTTCATCCTTCCTGTTTTCTTCTTAGTGAACACAGTAAAAGAAACGGTCAAAGTTATTTTCTCTCCTTCCCTTAATTTAATTGAAACCTTTCATTATGCTTTTGTCCTGTGGACAAAATGAAAAATGAGATAATCTGAGGAGAAAGTTTGCAAATTAGATTTATTTCCAGAGGCCAATATGATCTTGGGAGCACAGTGTGAACAAAGTCACTGCACCCCACTCAGTGACTGCTTTGGACCTGTACGTGGGAGCCAGCGCTGTTTTCCTCGGGGAGGTGGCTGCAGGACGAAGGGGACTGTGTCATGGCTGCAGGACGCAGAGTGCTAAACTGTCATTTTCAATACATGTCTTTCAAACAGTCTCTTTTTTGTTTTCTTCTTCCCCTGACTGTTTGGTGACAGTCAGTTTTGGGAGGATGGGGGTGGGGGGCAGTAAGACAGAGAGGGATTGCTGTGCTCTGCTGTCAGAAAAGGAGGATTAATCAGGATGTGTCTCTGTGGCTCAGAAGCCCCAACTGCTAGCAAGGGTTTTCCTCCCACTGGGCAGGGCACAGGCAGTTGGGGAGACCTAGATCTTCTTCGCTGCCAGCCTGATGATGGCTCCCAAAGCTGTGCCTGCCCGGAGACCTGTTACACACTGCGTAGCTCCAGGAGACATCTCTATTCTGGGCTCTTATTTCACGCCTGTTCCCCTTTTGGAAACTGCCCCTATCCCTTTTGAACCCCTGTCATGGGATTAGGTCTCCGATGCCCATTCCACATTCACCTCCATCCTTGCCCATTCTTGCAATTCCTGCAAACCGTGTTCAGGCCTCCTCAAACCTGAGAAAAATCAGTCCCTGAACAGCAAAGAGCTTTCAGGGGGATATTTTCTGATGGATTTGGAAAGATATTGAGGCTTGCGTGATCTCAGTGGCCTTTGAACAGCCATCAATCTCCCACTCTCCACACGACATAATCATTTCCCTGGGTGACTGTGTTTGTGAGGCTGTGATCAATTGAAGGTGAAGCATTCACACTGAATTGTAAACAAACGAATGAAGAGCGAAGGGAGACGTGCAGCCGAGCTGCAGCTGGTGGTACGAGGGGTCACTACCTTCTTCAGCGCTTGCAATATTCAAACACCGTTGCATTTATGCTTGTTGGTGCAGCTCCAGTGGCCAGTGCACGGTGCCAGGTGAGACCAGGTTCTCCTCCAGGTCATCTCCTTTCCTCACCTTTTTGAGAAACAAACACAAGCCCCTGCAAGTCTCCTGGGAGAAGGACTTCCAGAGGGGTGATACAGTCACTCGTCGTAGTTAATATTGTGCGGAAAACAGGTGCTAATGATGAACTTCTCAGTCGTTGGGAGAAAATCATTACAAGAGCCAGTGATTGTAAAAGATCAGCTGTGGCTCTGAAACAGCATAAACTTTCCTAGCAGAGAAGTTAGTTCAACACCGGGGGAGCATCCAAGAGAAAGGGACAGCTCCCTGTCCCCTGAAGTCCTTAGGAAGGCCACAGGTATCCTTCGGTAAAACAGGCTTGACTTCAGCATCCCAGGAAAAGCTCAGTCAGAAAGAACGATTGAGTTCCTGCAGACCTGGGAGAACTCAGCCCCGGTAGCACCTCTGGCCTCGGGTACCGTAAGCTTTAATTCACCAGCTGTGGCTGGGCTGGCTCAGGAAGGCGCCCAGCAACTCCGCCTCTGCCCGCAGCCCCCGGGCAGCAACTGCACTGCCAACAGAGCGAGAGGAAAACCTCCTTGGTCTTGGCTTCTCCCAGGAAAACAGGCTGTTGTCTACACTCTCCTTTTTCCCTCACCCCCGAGGCACAACCCCTGAAATTGCTTTTGGAGAGCACGTAACCCAGGACCTGGCAGCAGATGGCTGCCCACAGGGTGTGTGTGCCCTTGGGGAGGGGTACCAGAACAGAATGGGGTGTTCTGCTTCTTTCCCACAACGAATAAAGTAGTAAAGTAAACATAAATTCAATGAAAATAAAACATTTCTTTTAAAAACTCAATTTGGATGCCGTCTATTTTGAAAAATACCAGAATATTTATTTTTACGGAATTTGTGAAGAGAAATTTCTCAATTTTTCATTTCAGAGGGCTATTTTACAAAATAGCACAATGCTCTAAGAAAGAGCAAAAGGTTAAGTAATAGAGCTAAATCACTCCAAAAAGGGGGGAAAAAAGCAAGCGTAATAATTTTTTTTTATCATATTGAGGTAAAGAAAAACAACCAAAACCATGGTTTTATTTTACCTAGACTATACCTTCCCCTTTTATTTATTTATTTTTTTCCCAGCTCAAACATCAAAGGAAAAGCCCGCCACAAGCACCATACTTTCAGTCTTGCTCTGGGTAGGGCCTCTCCTCCTGTTTATTATTCGTTCTTGGATCTGTTCTTCCCCTATCATCACGATTCTCTGCATCTCGTTTACCCAGGCCTCTCAAAACACTTTCCTTATCTAATCTATTTTAAACCTGTTGAAGAACCCTTCATGGTAACATCTCGGCACTGAAATCTAATCTAATCCATCAGCCAAGCATCGCGTTGCGTTATAAACACTAACGGCCAGATGCTGTTACACTTCCCCAGATCCAAATCGATGGCACTGCACAGTTCTGGAGCAAGGCGTCAGAATCTGCCCCTCAACTCCTAATATCTAATTCTTATCATCACTCTGCAGCTGCGGAAACAGATACTGCGAAGTAAAGCTGCTCAGGGTCACGCAGCAATTAATCCGAAAATAAGCAACTGGCAGTCCAAGCTCCCAGCCCCCCGTTCTCAGCAGCGCTGGCGAGCAGTGACACCGGCAGTGAGCAGTGACATCAGCAGAGAGCA
>NW_010409323.1:0-1173 GCF_000710305.1 Buceros rhinoceros silvestris
ACGAAGAAACCCCCGATCGAACCCTTCCTCGATGCCCCGGCACCATTTGGAGCTGCACTTGCCTTCAGCCTCAGCTATTATCGGCACCACGGCCTCCCCCAGCGCTCCGACCCCACAGTCACCGCAGTTAAGGGGCCTCTGGTGACTGTATTTTCTTTCTGCTGATTCCATGGTCTAAGGGAGCCCAGTGGCAGCAGGCAGGAAGGTTCTGCCCGATCGAACCCTTCCTCGATGCCCCGGCACCATTTGGAGCTGCACTTGCCTTCAGCCTCAGCTATTATCGGCACCACGGCCTCCCCCAGCGCTCCGACCCCACAGTCACCGCAGTTAAGGGGCCTCTGGTGACTGTATTTTCTTTCTGCTGATTCCATGGTCTAAGGGAGCCCAGTGGCAGCAGGCAGGAAGGTTCTGGGGACACTACACGTGTGTAAGTCACAGTGGCTTCAGCCTCCTTTCCTGCAGGGCTCGTCCCCAGTGGATGGTAAAGCGACCAGGGTGGTGTTTAACGACATCTTGGTCCTCCGCAGCTCTTGACTGCGACAGCTAGAGAGAAGGAGGGCCCAGATCTTCTGCCAGCTTTGCTCCGGAGCCGCTCAGGTGTCATCCCAGCCCAGGGACAGCACTGACATTAACAGGTCTCCAAGTCCAAGCTCAGCCCAGGTATCAGCTGCGTGGCCACGCTGGACTGTAAGTGGCACATTCGCACCTCCAGATCTCATCAACCAGCCTCCGACACCCCGCAGCTGCCAAAGCTCGGCTGGTTTGTTCAGCTCCAGCGTGTCGACGAGGCCACGTCTCCTCAGGAGCCCAGCACCAGCATCAGGGGGGTTACACCAAGGTGGCTTTTAAAAACAGGCCACAGGACACGGACACAAGGGAAGAGATGAAGGCACAACCATTTACCACCATCACCATCGTGTCACGCACGACAATCCGGTTGGAATCGAACATACTGGTTTTATGAGGAGACGTCTGAGACCAGCCAGAGCAAGGACAAGGACCTGGTGGACAGGAAAGTGATGGGGAGGCCTGGAACACCCCAAGGCTCCACCACCAGAAGGCTGAGAAGGGCCCGAGCAAGTCCGTCAGTCGTCATGAGTTTTGCTCTGTGGAACGTGCAGAACAAGCTCAAGTCCCTGCTCTGGACACGAGATAGTAGAGGATGAAGAAAAC
>NW_010409323.1:1380-3166 GCF_000710305.1 Buceros rhinoceros silvestris
CGGGCACGCCCGTGAAATCCGAATCCTGAACGGGAGAGAAGTTGAGGTGGAGGGACTATAAATTGAGGAGACACCCCCGACACCCTCCCGCTTGCCAGCCACATGCAGCCGCCCGTCCCCGGGTCCTCGCTCTGCGGTGCTCAGGCTCCCGGAGCAGTGCCCTTCCCACCGCGCTCTGGGCAGGGCAACGCAGAACACCGGGCAGGGGCGGCCTGTCCACAGAAACCCAAACTGCTCCCGCAACGGGGTCAGGCTGCGGCCGGGCTGCTCCGTCGCACCCGCCCTGCGTCCTGCCTGAAGAGCTGGTCAATAGCAGCACCTCATCCGGAGGAAGCAACGCCACGTCCCTGCGTGAGCTGCTGCCCTCAGCGCTCACCGGGCGGGGGCACAGGCACGGAAAAGCTGCCCCTCCTCGCCGCTGGCTCTGCTTTCCCTTCAGCATGTGCAGCTCTGCCCGAGTGGCAGACGATTCCCAAGCTAACGCAGCGCAGGATTCTGACTCCTGGGCTGTTTTCCTCATCCACAGACTACTCGGAGCTTCTGCTTGTGCGCCTCCTGCACCGCTTCAAACCTGCTCTGTGACAGAAACACGGCTTCACACTGGCCGAGGGCTTTGATTCTGACCCTTCATCCTCCTGGTTCATGGGCTGCGCAAAATCCCTGTTGGGTGCCCCAGTGCCCAGCGTACACCCGAATGCAGCTCCCAGGCCGAGCTCACCTTTGACTCGGCTAGTTTAAACACTACCATTATCTTTCCTTTCGGTCTTCTGCCCCAGCACCAGTGCTGTGGTGCCGATCCCCTCTGCAGACCTCGGGGCTAGTTCCCGTCCTCTCACAGTCCCGTTAATAGATCACCCCCAGCACCTCGGCAGGTCGCCCCTCCACCACAGAGCGATCGTAGCAGCGGCCGAGGATCCGATGTTTGCAGGTGACAAAGTTCACAGGAAAGGGGTTTAGCCGCTCCCCTGGTTTTCCAAACCACTCGCTGGGATCTAACATTGTCCCCGCACAACCCAGGTCCCTGCTGAGAGCCAGCACAGCCGTCACGCTGGGGCCTTACCATGTCATCGAGGTACCGGTTCTGCTCCTCGGCATCTCTGTCGATATCCAGAGCCAGCTGCGCAGGAAAAGGTGGGAATTAACCAACTCTGCGTGCGGAGGGACCCTCCCGCGCACCTGGTGCTGCAGGACTGGAGCTGCCAGCAAAGCAGCCACAGCTGCCCCATCTCTGGCACGGCCAGACAGAGCCTGGGCAGCAGCAGAACAGCACTCAGTTCCGGTTTCAGGTTGTTGGACTTTCTCAGCTCTGCAGTGCAAAGAGTGAAGCTCAACTGACTGAAACTGTTCTGTACAGGGCAGGAGCTTTCAGACAACAGCAGGACTTCAGAGCCTTCCCTTCTGCGAGGAGAGCCACTGACTCCTCCCGGGCTCTAAATCAAAGTACTTGATGTTAGTGGGACCAAACCGGCTTTGAGAACATCACTGACACAGAGACTCCTGCGTTGTTCAGAGCTAATTTACCTGCCTTTTCATTGTGACCTTTTCCCCGAGGAGGTGCACGTAGCAATACCCCTCTGTGCAGCTCTCATGTTCCTCTCTGTGCCTAAAAACCCTTCCCTGAGTGCTGCCAAGACCGCACCATTCCCCGCAGATGATGTCAATAAACCCCAAAGGGAAAGTGGAAATTCATGAACCTGTCCCTGGCCTGTCAAAAGCAAGAGGCATCCGCCCTACCACCTCGACCAGGAGTCGTGGACACGCAGGCAGCAGCCCCCTGCACTGGCCA
>NW_010409323.1:3302-3503 GCF_000710305.1 Buceros rhinoceros silvestris
GCCCCCCTGCACTGGCCACAGGCCACCAACTCCTGGGTCACTGGTGCCCGGTCCCTCCTTTACTGCGGCACCGGCGCCAGCTCGGCCACTCACCGACTTCAGCCTGGTGACCTTGCTGGCCAGGCTGTCGGCCATCCGCTTGTTCTCGGCATCCAGCGCATCCTCCATGGCACCCGCGCCCTGGCCTGCGGGAAGAGGACG
>NW_010409324.1:0-224 GCF_000710305.1 Buceros rhinoceros silvestris
CTGCCCCATAGATCCACTCCCTGCCCCATAGGTCCCGCCCCATAGACCTAGCCCTGCCCCATAGATCCGCTCCTGCCCCATAGGTCCCACCCTGCTCCATAGATCCTGCCCCATAAATCCCGCCCTGCCCCATAGATCCTGCCCCATAGATCTCGCCCCATAGATCCTGCCCCACAGATCCTGCCCCATAGCGCCACCCATCCCCTCCCCCCTAGCGAGAGCCT
>NW_010409324.1:422-809 GCF_000710305.1 Buceros rhinoceros silvestris
TAGATCCGCCCCTGCCCCATAGATCCCATCCTGCTCCATAGATCCTGCTCCATAGGTCCACATTCTGCCCCACAAATCCTGCCCCATAGCTCCAGCCCTGTCCCATAGATCCTGCCCCATAGACCTAGCCCTGCTCTGTAGATCCACTCCCTGCCCCATAGATCCTGCCCCATAGAACAACACCTGCTCCACAGATCTGGCCCTGCCCCATAGACCCACCCCTGCCCCATAGATGCCACCCTGCCCTATAGACCAACCCCTGCTCCACAGGTCCTGCCCCATAGATCCGCTCTTGCCCCATAGATCCTGCCCCATAGATCCACCCTCTGCCCATAAATCAACACGCTGCCCCATAAATCCACCCCTGCCCCATAGATCCTGCCCCAC
>NW_010409325.1:0-8932 GCF_000710305.1 Buceros rhinoceros silvestris
TCGCCCCCTCGCAGATCCTCTCCGTGGACAGCTACTTCTCGGACATCCACGACTTCGAGTACGACAAGAGCCTGGGCAGCACCCGCTTCTTCAAGGTGGCCCGAGCCAAGCACCGCGAGGGGCTGGTGGTCGTGAAGGTGTTTGCCATCCAGGACCCGACCTTACCCCTGACGAGCTACAAGCAGGAGCTGGAGGAGCTGAAGATACGGTTACACTCGGCACAGAACTGCCTGCCCTTCCAGAAAGCCACCCAGATCGAGAAGGCCGCCGTGCTGTTCAGGCAGTACGTACGGGACAACCTGTACGACCGAATCAGCACCAGGCCGTTCCTCAACAACATCGAAAAGAGGTGGATCGCCTTCCAGATCCTCACCGCGGTGGACCAAGCACACAAATCCGGAGTCCGCCATGGGGACATTAAGACAGAGAACATCATGGTGACCAGCTGGAACTGGGTTCTTCTCACTGACTTTGCCAGTTTTAAACCAACCTATCTTCCTGAAGACAATCCCGCTGACTTCAATTATTTCTTCGACACATCACGGCGGAGGACGTGCTACATCGCTCCCGAGCGCTTTGTTGATGGCAGCATGTTTGCTACGGAGCTGGAAAACATGCAGGACCCTTCAACGCCTTTGGTAGACTTGACAAATAGCAACCAGCGAACAAGAGGGGAGCTAAGACGTGCAATGGATATCTTTTCCGCAGGTACTTGAAGCCCTCGGGAGAGACCAGCGTGGTGTTTACCATTGTGTGTCAGCGTGCAAAAAAGCTTACTTGGGGTTGGGTTTTTTTGGTTCCTTGTTTTTACAGTTATTTAGTTATTTTATAGCATATTGTAGAATATACGAGGTATAGCATGTAGAAAAACTTGCTTATTTGAAGCGTAAGACCCCACAAACTTTTTGTTCGCAGGAAGAGTACAGACACCATACAGTAAGCTGCTCAAGTGCATCACTGTGTGAGCTGAGGAGGGAAATCTCAGACTGTTCTGCTACAGCTTGACTCTGCCCTGGGAAAGAGGTGGTTCTGCCAGCCGCAGACCCTCGTCTCGTGGCAGAGGTTCTGGGATGTGTAGCGTGTGTCCCGTGGGACACAGGAGGAGGAACCAGTCAGTGGTTCACCGAAGGCCTGTCTGCCTGGGGGCTGAGCCAGCCTCCAGGGCGCTTTGGCACTACTGGCTTTAGAAGGCCCTTCGCAGTTCCTTTTCCCCACAGGCAGAAGTTGGATAACTAAGTAAGCTCCCATCACAAATAGAGCCCGGCTGTGGGGACCTCTCTTGAGCCTTGGGCTTGTCTTGAGCAGTTTGGAAGCCACAGGTTTGGCCTTTATTTATTCTTTTTCTTAAAGTGAATGAAAATCTGAATGTAAAGGTAATGGTTACTTCATTTTACAAACTGCTCTTGTGGCCAAACCGCCAGGGCACTCCACGGATACAGCGAGATGCTGAGCGTTACGGGCAAACTGCCGGAGTGTGGCCTTTGAGGGGAACGCGTGACCCGCACACAAGGGGGGCACTGTCTTTGGCAATCACGTCATTCCTCGCTGTGCCTGTGAGCGAGTGTGGGGGACTCTGGGCTGTGTCCAGCACGGCTGTGGAAGGAGGGTATTTCTCTTCCTTCTGTGAAAGGGCTGCTCGGTTTTGACCTGCCACCTGGTCCATGCTGGCTGCCCGCGTGGCGGTGATGTGGGCTCCTTTTCGGGCGGTGTGTTTTCCAGGTGGCCGGTGGCTGAAGTCGCTGCCTCACGCGTCCTCATTGCAAACTCCTCTGCTGTTGACACGTTTGAAATGAAACACTTGGGAGGTAGTTCAGGATCGCGTGTCAGTGGCCAGTCTCTGGAGCTGAGGTGCTGTGTCCCTTCCGCTCTTTTCCGAGGAGCTGACAGCCACCCCGGGTTTGCTCTTGTCTTCACGTAGACAGCAAAGCGGAAGTGTCCGTGTATAATCCTCTAACGCCTTTGACTGGTGTGTTTTGGTTTGGTTTTGTTCCCCAGGCTGTGTGATAGCAGAGCTCTTCACAGAAGGCGTGCCCTTGTTCGATTTATCTCAGCTTTTGGCTTACCGAAATGGCCTCTTCTCCCCTGATCAAGTCCTAAACAAAATTGAAGACCGCAGTATCAGAGAACTGGTAAGGATGGACGGCAGTGTTAGTGCCGCTGGGTGGCCCCTTTGTAGGGTATTTCCTCTGCTCTGGTGACAGATTGCTTGTTGTTTGGGTTTGGATTGGTTTGGGGTATTGTTTGGTATGACAAAAGTCTAAACCTTTCACCTTTCCCTCCTACTTCTGCCTTTCTAAAGGTCACTCAGATGGTCCATCGAGAGCCAGATAAACGTTTAGCAGCTGAAGATTATTTGAAACAGCAACGTAACAATGCATTTCCTGAAATATTTTACACTTTCCTTCAGCCTTACATGGCCCAGTTTGCCAAGGAAACATTTGTGTCGGCAGATGAGCGTATATTGGTCATACGTAAAGACCTGGACAACATCATTCACAATCTCTGTGGGCATGACCGCACAGAGAAAGCCGAGGGAGAGACAAAAGAGAATGGGCTGGTTATTCTGGTGTCTGTGATAACATCCTGTTTACAGACTCTCAAATACTGTGATTCAAAACTGGCCGCTTTGGAACTGATTCTTCATTTAGCACCAAGATTAAGTGTCGAGATTCTTCTGGATCGTATCACTCCTTATCTGTTGCATTTCAGCAACGACTCTGTGCCCAGGGTGAGGGCAGAATCGGTGAGGACACTCACTAAAGTCCTTGCTCTCGTCAAAGAGGTGCCACGCAATGACATTAACATTTACCCAGAATACATTCTGCCAGGCATCGCACACTTGGCCCAGGACGAAGCCACCATCGTCAGACTGGCCTACGCTGGTAAGCGGAAATCCAGCCCGAACTCCAGCTCTTGGGCTTCTCTGCATTTCCCTAACAGTTTGCAGTTCCCGAGTTCTGCCTGGCTCAGGACGCAGCGCCGTGGTCGTGCCCGTGTTTGCTCTTTGCCACGTGCCCTCACCGCCGTGACTGGTGTACCTTCAGCTGTGCTGGTTTCGGTTTGGTTGGGGTTTGGCAGTTACAAACGCGGGACTCAGCTGAAGATGTCCCAAGTGATGCTTTTCTTTTGTTTACTAAGTAAGCTGGTGAAACTAATTAATGGCAGTCAACGTAGCGTTGAAGAGTAGAACCAGTTGCTTGTGGTCTTGTTGGTCTTCCACATTCAGGGTGTATGAAAGAACCGCTTTTTCAGGCCTCACTTTTACTTCTAGATTAGAAAACCCATATCTTGTAAATTATACTCTATTCCTAATGCATTTTTAAATGAACTAATATAAAGCTGAACTTGTTAAATTAGCTGAAATGGAAGAAAAATGCAATCTCCTTTCCTGCAAGCAGGAAAAGGCTGCAGGTCTCAGTGCCCACGGACTCCAGCTGCATCTGCCGACACGGAGCAGTTCAGGGGCTCGATTGATTTTCAAACTGCACACAGCTAGTCTTCTGAAATTTGGAGAGGGGCCAAATAGCTTTTTTTCAAATAGCTTTTCTTTTAAGAAAGTGTTTTAAATTTCAAATAAATCTGTGTCTGTACGTAAAGGCAGTCTAATACCTGAGCTGACTGGTGCCACCGCAGCACACTCGTTGGCAGTGGTCAGATGGGTAGCTGGGCTCCGTGGCTGAGCTGCCGTTGTCTCGGACCACACTCAGACAGCTGCTTATGTGGGACTTCTGCATCGACGGGATCATTCCTGTGCCAGCCATGGCCTGAGCCACCTGATAGAGCCCGAGTTGCTTCAGCAGCAACCGGGCAGTTGCCAGAACAGGGCCACATTGCGTGGCGAGACATGGGGGAAATGCTCTACCAGTGGAATCTGGCCATCGGGATCATCAGACTGATGTAAGTTGGCAAAGTAGAACAACTCTTAACCCAAACGTTTTCCTTTGCAGAAAACATCGCGCTGTTGGCAGAAACAGCTCTGAGATTTCTGGAGTTAGTCCAGCTGAAAAATCTGAATATGGAAAATGAACCAACTGGTGAAGAAATGGATGAAACGTCTCACCCTAGTGATAACTACGACACAGGTAATGTCGCTTCCGCTTACCCTGCCTGCTTAGAACAGCAAATCCTGGGCCAAAGCTTCGAGTTAGGGCTGATCTTCCTCCTCTCTCAGAGCTGAGCCTTCCTGGTGAATGGAACAGTGTTCTGCCTCCTCCAGCGTCAAAGCGAGTGTGTGGCAGCCTCATGCGGAAACAGGCACCTCTGTGCTGACCCTTGTGGAAGACAGAGGAGTCCCTAAACACACTTTTCTCCTCTGGACGCTCTCAGGGTGTGTGACTGCGATGCTGGCTGCCTGCCTGCGTACCCAGCTTCACTCACCCTCCTGTAAACAAGTCAGCTGCGAAAACATGGCTGTGATCCAGATAGTGCTTCCCTGGAAGTGGCTGGCAGCGTTTGCTCCGGAAAACCTGCCAGAGTCCAGCGTCGTCGTAGCACGGTGTTTTTCGGTCGTTCCTCCTTTTCTGTTCTGCATCTGGCAATTCTTGTCTGTGTTCTGTGACAGTGTGGGTGCCATGGGGCAGCAGCTGCTGTCTGCGCTGTTGTCCCTGTAGCACAGAGAAGGGGTTAACACCCCAAGGATGGCTCTTCTCTTTCTGTCCCTTGGGAAGGAGGGATGGTAAAAAGTGACCTGTGGGTCAGCTCCAGTGCCTTTGGCGATGCACAGGGTTCCGGAACGGTGCCGGGCAAGGCTTCTAAGCTGGGAGGAGTTTGTGGTTAAAAACGGTCATTTCTCTCTGGGGCTAAGTAGATCAATCTGTGACTAATCATCGTTGGAAAACATCCCACACTTACTCCATTTGGTAGGGAAAAGGCATGTTTCAATTCCCTTTTCACTAGTTACAGGATGATGCCTTAAAATAAAACAACCTACCAAAACCAAACATAGAAGATCCCCTTGAAGTTCCTTCACGTAAGGCACGGGGTGCTCAGAATTGCTGAGGAGTGAGAGTAGGCCTCGTCACAGGAGCTGTGTTTCTAAGAAATACTGTCCCCTGTCCCTCAAAATAGCTTGGAGATGAAAGAAAGAGCGTAAGGAGGAAAGAATTTTGAATAGTTCTCTTTGTTCTACCCCTTTAGAAACCAAGGATGAGAAATATGAACCCAGAAGGAAACTTTTTCACGTGACTGACAGACAGACTCTTGATAGAAAACAAAACAGCTGGTGTCTGTCTGCAGGCAACTGGTATTCACCCCTGCAAAGCTGGGGCAGCCGTAGCGGAACTTCTTGGGCTGCTTGTTTGAGAACCTCCCCTGTACAGCTTGAGATAGTAGCCAGCGCATGGACAGTTGTGTTACTGCATGTAGTACAAATACTGGTTCAGCTGCGCCGTGGAGTAGAAGGCCTGGGCAAGGCCACCTCCAGGCTTTTCGTCAGCGTCGTTAGGGACGCTGCTGATCCTCAGTGGAGCTGGAAGTGCTCTCTTTTTCAAGTATTGTTGGTCCCCCTCTCTGCCCTCACTGAAGCCAATCTTGCCACTGAACTGAAAATACACTCCTGGTCTGTTGCCAGTTCACAGATGATTTTGAAAGTGAAGGTCAAATAAACACCGAACCAGCATTGCCTTGAAACGTTTTGTTGTAGCAGTGCTGCTGACTCATCCTGCATTTCACCCATGCGTATAACGAGCGGCAGTAGTGACAAGTTTAGGATTTGTTGATCGGGCAGGAGCGTCTCGCATTTCCACACCTCGTGCACAGCCTGAGGTCTTTGGTAAGGCAGTCGCCGGGACTGCTGGGGTTCTGCTGGTTGCCCATCTCACTGAGTCGGGGTTCTCCAGGAAGCCCCACGGGTCTAACCCCTTCAGCAGCAGCCAGTGCACATGCACGTTTTGTTTCTCGCCAGCCCAAGCGTTCATCCTTGCGTTGTCTCTTGCAGAGCTGCAAGCGTTGCATGAAATGGTCCAGCAGAAAGTTGTGACTCTGCTAAGCGACCCGGAGAATATTGTGAAACAGACACTGATGGAAAATGGAATAACACGTCTCTGTGTCTTTTTTGGACGCCAGAAAGCCAATGATGTTCTCCTGTCTCATATGATCACTTTCTTAAATGATAAGAATGACTGGCATCTTCGAGGAGCTTTCTTTGACAGCATTGTTGGTAAGTGCCTGCCTTCAGCCAGACACGGTGGAGAGATAATAATGTAAATAATCCTTTTTGCATATCCTGGAGACTGTTAACAGTCGTGTAAAAGTCCTTTCTTGCAAGGATTTCTCTAATTTACAGGAAAAGTCTTGGTTGAATAATTGGGTGTAAATGTTTCTTTAGGGAATGAAGATGAAACAATGTAAATACAAAGACTTTTTTTCTTTTAATCCAACTGCGTAATACAAATGGGACTGAAGCGCATTTAAGTGAAGGTTAACATAAAAAATAAACCTTAAATGTTGTGGGGGGGTTCTTCTGAGTCCTTGCTAAAGCTGCTAATGCTAAAAGCTGAGCTCTGACAAGTGATACTAAGATCTGTGCAGGCTGTCTAGCGGATGCATCGCTCCACGTGCGAGGGTGGTCCCCTCAACCTCAGCAGACCTGTTCACGAGGTGAAAACTGTGCACTGGTGTAGGCTGCGCTTACAGTTTGCAACATTTTGTAGTGCTTTAAAACTCACTTAACGATTCCTGTCAGCTCAGAAAACTTCATAACAACTTAGAGAACCTTACCAGTGATGGCGTCAGCTGTGAAGTACGTCTGATGTTCGTGTGAGTTGGAAATTATTGCACGTGACTTGCTGGCAGTCAGTGCTCAGGATCTGCAGGTCAAGAAGACTTCCCTGTTGCAGTACCTGGAGGAAAAATGGAAATTCAGGGGCTTGGCAAGAAAACCAGGCGGGATCAGACTTCCAGCAGGGCCGTTATGACTGGAAGTCGCAAAATGCTCTGCTAACAAACCCCAGCACGGTGTGATGCTAGTAACTTGTCCGAGCTTGTTTAGAAGGAGCAGTGGGGTAGCCAAAGCACAGGGCACAGCGGCCTGGCTTCTTGCGAAAGACACGTAGAGCGGTGTGAAGCGGTGATGTGTAGAAGTCTTCGGATTTTTAAGTGTGCTTTTTACGTTTCAGGTGTTGCTGCTTACGTTGGCTGGCAGAGCTCATCAATTCTGAAGCCTCTGCTTCAGCAAGGGCTCAGCGACGCTGAGGAATTTGTCATTTATAAAGCCCTCAATGCTCTCACTTGTATGTGCCAGCTGGGGCTCTTGCAAAAGCCCCATATTTACGAGTTCGCTTGTGATATCGGTAAGTGGGAATGCTGGAGAATACCCTGCTTTCCTGGTTAGGAAAAGAAATCTTAGTACTGCATAAAGCTTCACTCATATCAGGCTTATCATGCCCAAGATTTACCGGGTGTGGAAAAGAAAATACAAACTGCTCTTTTGAAGCGTCATCTGCTTCTTCCTAACGTTATGGCTCTTCCAGCGCACTCAGAATTTGGGCCAGGTGATCTGGGATTGTATGGCACAACTAGATACCGTCCTTTGAGTACAACTTCTTAAAACCCGCGTAACTGAGGTGGACTTCTGACAATTCTACAATATTAGTAGTGACTATGCGAAGAAGAGAGGGGAAGGAGGAAGGAATAATTTGCTTAAAAAAGAAAAAAATAAATCCCTGGTATTAGGATTCTCCATAATTGTCCAGAGCAAGGCTGGGATTTATTTTTGGGTTAGTCTCCTTGGCAAATCGGGTGTTGACAGTTAGGGATGGAAATGAATAAATGGGAAGGATAGGCTTTTTGGCAGGAGCAAGGAAGCGGAGCAGCGCAGGCACAGTGAAGTCCACGAATTAACTTCCTCAGTGTGAGGGTTTTAACCTTTAACCTGGAGCTCTGCAAGAGGGAAGGCTCCGTTTGGGGGTTATTCTGAGGGAGGGAAATGATATCCCAGCTGCCACACACAGGATGATCCCCTCTCTAGTATGAACGATATGTTTTAATGGCCTGATTTTCTTTCAGCACCTTTCCTGTGTCATCCTAATCTCTGGATACGTTATGGTGCAGTGGGATTTATCACTGTGGTAGCACAGTATTTGAACATTGCTGACGTCTACTGCAAGCTCATGCCGTACCTCCACCCCTTCATCACTCAGCCAATAATACAGGTAATACCTCGCGCAAGGGGACGGTACCTCGACCAGCCTGAACTGCCAGGCCTGTCTGGGCCATGGTCCTGGCTATAGAATGGTAGACTTTTTTCAGTCAGGGTTAGAGGCAATACGGTTTGGGGATCTCTGCTGGCAGACGTGGACAGAGTGGCCATTGCCATCCACGTTGGAAAGACTGTTGCCTCAGGTTTGTTGCAAATGACAGAACATTTTACAAAGCCTAAAGTCAACGGGTGTGTCTCTGGTGCAAGCCCTCCTCTGCCTTGTTTGTAACCAAATTCTCGCTATATTGTGCTAGTTTATAGGAGCCTAAAGAAGTATCAACTCAGGAATGCTGGGGCTGTGAGTAGCCTGGACTGTGTACAAGACGTTTTGTCCAGACACATTCTCGGGACACAATCAGACAGTGAATCGCTGCCGGGGAGAACAGAAACTTGTTTTTTTCTGCTTTAATAGTAATGAACAATCTGCCCCAGTTAATGATTCTCAATCACGCCTTAACTCATCAGTCTCTTCTGACTGTTTAGTAATGTCCCAATATGCTTTCGAGTCTTACGTCAGTACACGCTTGGGCATCCTTCTTTCCTGGTACACATAATCTGACTGATGAGGGAAGAGCTCTTCTGCTTGGTATTTTTACAGATACATGTGGGAAAAAGACAGACCACATCTGAAATGCCACTGTACTAGCAGTAGGATTTTTAATCCCACCTAGCTCTCGAAGTTAACGTTCTGAGACAGTTGGGAGAGCAGGGAGAGAGAACAAAGAAAATCTGATA
>NW_010409325.1:9062-9887 GCF_000710305.1 Buceros rhinoceros silvestris
AAGAGTGCTTTCGCAAAAGGAGAGAGGCCGAATCGAGATTACTGGCACAGTCATGGACAGTAATTTTTAGTCCTACATGATTTTTGCTTCTCTAAGTTCAAAAGCATCTCTTCAGGACTGAGCTGGTTTTTAGAACATTCCTTCAGAGGAAGAGATTGATTTTTGTATTAATATTTGCAGTTGTCTAGTTAGTGACTTTCAGGCTAGGGAAAAAAAAAGTGCAAAACAAGTAAAAAAGAAAAGAAAAGGTGCTGTAGGTGCCAGTATTTACTGCTAGATTTCCCCATGTTGATACGGATCTCGTCCTCCTCCAGGCTGACTGGTCCGTCTTTTTGAATTGCAGATAGACAAAGAAATAGTCCTGCTAAGTGTCCTGAAAGAGCCGGTCAGCCGCTCCATATTCGATTATGTTTTAAGATCCAAGGATATCACAAGCCTCTTCCGACACCTTCACATGCGTCAGAAGAAGAGGAACGGTGCTCTCCCCGACTGCCCGCCCCCGGAAGACCCTGTCATCGCACAGCTCCTGAAGAAGCTGCTTTCACAAGTGATTGTTTTTCCTGTGTACTTTGACAGTCAGGCGTGAGGTTCCTGGGCTGTGCACGTCTCCGCAGACCCTGTCCCAGAAGCGTGACTGTGCCCTCCCCGACTGCCCGCCCCCGGAAGACCCTGCCATCGCACAGCTCCTGAAGAAGCTGCTTTCACAAGTGATTGTTTTTCCTGTGTACTTTGACAGTCAGGCGTGAGGTTCCTGGGCTGTGCACGTCTCCGCAGACCCTGTCCCTGTGGCTGGTGCGCCTAGGCCGCCCCCGGGACAGGCGGGGA
>NW_010409325.1:10029-19902 GCF_000710305.1 Buceros rhinoceros silvestris
CTTTGACAGTCAGGCGTGAGGTTCCTGGGCTGTGCACGTCTCCGGAGACCCTGTCCCTGTGGCTGCTGCTCTGAGGCACGCCCAGGCCGAGGTGCTGATCCGCAAACCACTGACTTCATTGATTTCAGGATGTGCGTGTAGGACAAAGAGTTCAGAAGTTAAGGGAGACTCTGAAAAGATGTGCTACAAATAGGGCAAGCCTACGTCTGGGCTTCCCAATCACATCCTCTTTTTAAAGGCCTCAGTTGTCTGTCTCTGATTTCTGACAGCTCCGTCGTGGTGTCAGTGGTAGAGAGTATGTGCCACGTATTGGGCTGGAGAGAAGAGGATGCATTTCTTGAAGAGACAGGCATGAAAGTAACAGTGCAAAAGCCAAAGGGAGCTGGGGAATGTTGAGGCTTATATGTGAAGAGGGGAACACTAAGACTCACCCACCCCAAGCAGTGAGAACTGGCAAGAGGAAGGAGTGCAGCTGCGAGTGTGTGTGTGGCGGCGGGGGAGTTAGGGGTGTGTGGCCCGTGTGCTGTGAGTGTGGCCCAGGTGACACTGAAGCAGAGGGCACCAGACAGTGATCCAATATGGAATGCTATTCCGCCCTTTCACTGTTCCTAGCCCTGCTCCTGAGGAGGAGAGATATCCTGATGCTACAGCACTTACCCACAGTCTTGTGTGAGCAATGGGCTGATGTCGTGACTTCTGGGATGGGCTCTCCCCTTCCACTTCCGAGCCAGTTGTTAATCTTACTGCTTCTTACATCTTCGTGCCTTGTGCATGCTCTTGTTCAAAAGTAAGTCGTAACATCTTCCCTTTATTCTGCAGGGGATGACTGAGGAGGAGGAAGACAAACTGCTAGCACTGAAAGACTTCATGTTAAAGTCAAATAAAGCTAAAGCCAATATAGTGGATCAGAGCCACCTGCATGACAGCAGTCAGAAAGGGGTGATTGACTTGTTGGCTCTGGGAATAACTGGGAGACAAGTGGATCTTGTTAAAACAAAGCAGGAGCCTGATGACAAACGGGGTAGGTATATTACATGGTCTGTAGAGATGAAGTACAAAAAAAAAATCCCTGTCCGCTGGCTTAAACAACCTAGCAGTAGGTTTTTCTCTATTAACTACATAAATAAAAAATAGGCATGTAAGCGCTGGACTCCCGTCAAGTCTGAAAGTAACGACAGCCTGAGTGAATATTGTCATGATTATGGGTTTTCTTCTCTCCCCCTAATTGCTTATAGCTAGAAAACACGTAAAGCAAGACTCAAATGTCAATGAAGAATGGAAGAGCATGTTTGGGTCCCTGGAGCCAGCTAACATCTCCCAGCCAATACCCAAAGGACATGGGCAAACTACGGATCCTGAAGCCATCCAGGCTGGGAAGCCACTTCGTTCCGAGTCCTCGGCTGGCATTTGTGCCACTCTGTCATCCTCGCCACAGGTACTGCGGAAGAACACTATCTCCGCATCTCCGACTGAAACGGCCCAGCTGTTTCATCGCCAAGTGGGACTACAGGGATGTGGCGCTGGTCTGTTTGGAGGTTCCTGTACACTGGTGCCGTTCCCTGGCATCCTCCCCGGCAGAGCAGCTAACTTTCAAGTTTTTGTTTTTAAAATAGAGATTGAGAGAGGATGGGAGTAAGTTTAGTCACTTGAACAGAAGAGCTGCACCAGCAACAGTTTCTACAAACAGAATACAGAACAGACTAGGCAGATGGGGTGGAGTGAGTGAAGGGTTAAGCTGCTCCAGAAATACTAATTTCCACTGGTTTTAATGGTTTTCATGCAAGCGTGAAATTTTTTAAATGCTAATTCCTTCCTAATTGATTGAATAAAAAAAGATTTTTCCATTTTTCTTCGGTGCCACCCAGTAATTTTAAGAGCAGGGTTTTCCTGTGTGTACAACGTAAGGCATATTCTTCTAAGTGCTTTTCTCTTGCAGGCATCGGATGGGGCAGTTCAGCCCAGGAAGCCGCCCACGCAGGCACTGAGCAGTACAGCGTCCCCATCTGCGCACCAGCTACGCATCACCACGTGCAAAACCGAGCTTCAGCAGCTGATCCAGCAGAAGCGAGAGCAGTGCAATGCGGAGAGACTGGCCAAACAGATGATGGAGAACGCCGAGTGGGAGAGCAAGCCCCCACCTCCAGGTAAGCCACAGCCCACTGGGGTTATTACACAAAAAAAAAAAAAAAAATTTTAATCAAAACATAACCATTTCAAGGGAAAAATGCAAACCATGAGGAGGAGAGGAAATGATTAGTTTAGGAAACGTGCCCACTATGCAGAACACCTATTTGGCAAAATACGGAGAGGTATTTAGTGCCACCTAGATCGTTCCCCTTGCAGTAACAGCCCCAAACTGCTGCTCTGAAGCCCAGGTTGTTCCAGGCGCTCTGTCCCGGTGGACAGAGCCGTGGGTTGTTCGTAACCAGGTACATGGCAGATAACTTGCCATCCTGTCACAGCCCATAGCTTCGTTCGGGCAAGGGGAGGAACACTGCTGGAGGTGAGAAACGTATCCCACCTGTCCTCTAGTAATGGGAGTAGATGTGCTTCGGCTCCAGGCGCTGAGCGCAGAGCCTGCACTGCCAGGCTTGCAGGGGTCGCAGAGCGCTGCTGAAGCCAGTCAGTAAATCCACACGCCTGGGTGTACACAGCTGCTGTGTCAGCTCGAAGGAAGTAGTAGAAAATCGTCAGACACATGATCCAACCAGAGAGCCTTTGAGGATGGACAGCCTGGACTGAGCTTGGCTAAGCTGTGCGTTTGTCTTCTGAGGCGAGTTTTACAGCCTCTGAAATAACGTGTCCCAGTACCAGCAGCTGACCTGCTCTGCCACACGAGTGCCGCACAAACGTTCATATTTAAAGTTTGTGTCTTATTCTGAAATAGTCTGTCTTTCATTGTCTTCATCTGCTGCCAGTCCTTCACTGGAGTTGATGCCTGTTGGAAGGGCAGCCAGATACCGGGGCATTACCTATTTCAGACAAGCGTTGGCAATTCCTTGGCAAGAGTTATCTTGTGGCAGCCCAGCATCTCGATTTCTTTTTGAAGGACTGGAGTAAATGTTCTGTGGGGCATAGAAGAGCTGGTATTTATTTATTTCCTAGGTAGGTAGGCTGACAGCGTAGCCCTAGTGCCACACCGAGCATGTCGGTTCAAGTGCTCTACAGACAATCCAGGAGCTTCGGTCTCTTCAGCCGAGCTGCTCGTTACGTGCAGTTTGGGCGTTTGGGGGGCAGCCGCGCGCAGCCTCCACGCTGACAGCAGAGCTGCGCACTAGTGTCTCTACAAAGAGACGTAGAAGGGCTTTTGTAATTTCACTGAACGTACAGGGAACCCATCTAAAAGAAAACCTCCGCCCAGATCTGCCAGCAGGGTTTAGTTCAGAAGTGAGCAAACAGGCTGTTGCCTTTAGTGTTTGAAATGCCTTTAGCTCTGGGCTGTCTGCGCCTTCTGTGCTTCGCAGCTGTAACGACTGTATCCCGGTGGAGCTGCTGGTGGGTGGCATCAGGGAGATTTTCCTCTTCCTAATCAGGTTATGAAATCAACACCAAACCTCACGGGTGTGTTTTCTCTGCAGGGTGGCATCCCAAGGGGTTGCTGGTGGCTCACCTCCATGAACACAAGTCTGCGGTGAACCGCATTCGGGTCTCCGATGAACACTCCATTTTTGCCACTTGCTCAAACGATGGCACAGTGAAAATCTGGAACAGCCAAAAGATGGAAGGAAAAACCACTACAACCAGGTAGCTTTAAAACTCTTGGGATTTGGGGGCTGCTGTTTTGGAGTCTGAAGTAAAGTAGAGCAGGGAGCAAAATGTGAATCACTTGTGGGTGTGCTGGAGATACCAGTCATGGAATACACTAGTGTTCCTCTTGGCATGCAGCTGTAAAATATTCAGTTGCTGTTTAAGTTAGTTAATACAAGGAAAAAAATGGCTAGCAAATGCAAAGGGACTGCTTCACAGTTGCAGTAACTGCAGCCTTTTTGATTTTATTTCCACACATAAATATATCCTGATGCCGCTGTTGAAAGCTTCTGAGTTTTCTGGAAGAAAGCAGCTTTATACTGAGCTGCCTCATCACTGATCCTGATGGAGGAGAGCCGTGTTGGTGGTGGAAGCACGGTGGTGTGGTGGGGTATGCTACTGGACACGGATCTAGCTCAGACCCCTACTGTACTGGTAGACAGGTGTGTGCTTCCACAGCTGGAGATGCTCATACCCCAGCGGCTCGAAGACGGAGAGCTCGGCTTGCAGAGGCAACACAGGCTTTGTCACTCTCTGACTTGGGAACGTGTTATTTTCGGAGCTCTCTCAAGAGCCATTGGTTTTAAGTAGGTGTTTGAAAGAAATCATTCCTCTTTTCTCAAAGTGCCATCAAAAAAAAAAATCCCGTTTTTTTCTCTCTCTCTGTACTGCTCAGATCCATTTTGACATACTCTCGGATTGGAGGACATGTGAAGACGCTCACATTCTGCCAAGGCTCGCATTACTTGGCTATAGCTTCGGATAATGGTGCCATCCAGCTTCTTAGTATTGAAGCTTCAAAGCTCCCTAAATCTCCTAAAATCCATCCAATACAAAGCAGGTATGTGCTCGGAGCAGTTAAGCCTCATCGCAGAGCTCAAACCATTCGTGTATTCTTCCGTTAGATCCCTTGATTGCTCTGGGCTTCCTGCTGGCTCAGCCCCAGCCGTGCTGACAGCAGGGGAATTCAGTTCAGAAATGAAATAAGCCAACTCTAATGGAGATGGAAACTACAAGCCCGATGTTTCCTTCTGGTACGCGCTGTGTTCGTGCATGAGGAAGGTGTCTGTCTGCACACACGGCGAGCGGTTGGTGACAGCACGGGCAGCGTAACGTGGAGAGGGGTTCCTGCCTCTGGACTCCGGGTAAATCAGGATCTGGTAAGCGCCGAGTGTGAACGGGGGAGAAACAGCACACTCCCTGAGACACCCAGCGCGCAGCGCTGTCTTTGTGTTGGCAGGCTGCCACTGACAGCGTTGTACTAGCCCGTAGAAGGCTCGCAGGTCCTGTCGGCAGAGATTGGAGAGCATCTGCTGTACTGAAATCAGAAAGGAGTCTCTGGCAGGTGCCTCCAGGAGTGACATGAAGAGGACAGTGCTGCTCAGCATTAGCCGTCGGAAGAAGTCTTGAACCTGGAGGGCTCCCCGTCTGTTTCTAAATGCATTTATTCTTTTGATCCAGGTCCTTAGATCTGAAGGATGATGGCTGTGTGGTAGATATGCACCACTTCAACTCAGGAGCCCAGTCCATACTGGCTTACGGTACCGTTAACGGGTCTCTGGTTGGATGGGATTTGCGATCGAGCAGCAACGCTTGGACTCTGAAACACGACTTGAAATTAGGCCTCATAACGTCGTTTGCTGTGGACATTCACCAGTGCTGGCTGTGCATTGGTAAGCCCGTATTTCCTGTTAGCTTCTCTCTTTCCCCCCACCCCTTCTGGTTTTCTTTTACAGTAACTGTAGCTCAAGCTTTTGCTTGATCCGATTTGACTAGAAGATGCTTTTCTCAAACAAGAGGAGAGAAACACCTCCTGACCTACTTGTGGGAAGCATCATGTCTTCTGAGGACTTGAGGCTGAGGTCCACCTCCCCAGGAACAGAGCACAGGGATCTGGGCACCAGCCACGTGTTTAATCCCTCTGACTAGGGCAGCTTTCTCTCTGCAGGAACAAGCAATGGTACCATGGCCTGCTGGGACATGCGGTTCCAGTTACCCATCTCCAGCCATTCCCACCCTTCCAAGGCCCGCATCCGGCGCCTGCTCATGCATCCTGTCTATCAGTCCTGGGTAATTGCAGGTAAGAGATGCCTCAAACTCACCACGCAGCTCTCAGAGGCTGTGATTAAAGCAGCTTCTGCTTCAAGCCCTGGCGAGTTGGGTTTCTTTTTTTTTCCTCCCTTGTAGTTTTTCTTGCGCTTTGCTTGGGGAGAGGAAAAAGGGAAGGTTGGTGCTTGTGTTCTGCCACTGCGCTCTTCCTGGCATTTAAGTAACGAGAGTGAGGAAGAGGGGGGAGGAAAGCCGTGTTAGGCCACGACGAAAATGACAGACAGCCTTTACAGTTCTCATCTTCTGAGCATCACAGCTCTCCTGAGGGTGCTGTCCCATGTCTCTTCTTAAGGACAAATCATTACAAAAGACAAAACCCAGAACTGTGCCGTACGTTGAAGCTGATGGGAGTTCTGCCACTGCCTTCAGTGCCTCTGTAGAGCAGAGGCGGACAGGTCCTCCCACCCCACGTGAGCCTAACCCAGCTGCATCACGGGGTCGAGCTCTTGGAGCTCTCCCAGGGCCCCTCGTCTGGTACGCTCGCCACTGCTGCGTCCCCGCTGCCTCTCGCGCTGTCTCATGCTTTCGAGTGTTTGCGTCAGGAACGCGTTCTGAAGTGGATGAAGCTGCTGTAAAATGAGAGTAATTTGGGTTTCATGTTTTATCGCTTCTTAGGCTTCACTTGTTTTAGTTCTTAACCACCCTAAGAGATAAAACAAACTTCCTGAAGAAACACAGAAACAAAGCAGGCTTCTCTCTGCTTTCTAGTTTGTTTCCTCCCTGCTAAAGAGTAATCGAGTGATAAGGTTCACCACTGTGGAGTATTTTTGAGAAGTCCTTGCCCGCTGTAGTGAAGCCTCTCCCAAGCAGTAAAACCCCCGAGACTCAGACAAGGCTTCACTGCTAATTCCAAACTGCCTCAGCTCCTGCAGAGGGCCGGCGGGGCGCGTCTGCCATATCTCTGCACGGTGGCAGTGGAGCACAGAGCCAGCCGGCCTGTGCCCTCGAGTTTGCAGTGGCAACGTCTTTCCCGCAGCTGTTCAAGGCAACAACGAGGTCTCCATGTGGGATATGGAAACGGGCGACCGACGTTTCACTCTGTGGGCCAGCAGCGCGCCTCCCCTCTCCGAAATGCAGGTCTGGTCTCTTTCTTGCCCTCTTTCTGATTGGTAGCCAGGGCCAGAGCCACCCCAGCCTCCAGGCTGTGTGCCAGCACCGCCGCCTGTCCCTGTACCTTTGCCAGTTTGGCACCAGGAACCCGCCCTGCCATTTATTTTGGTGCCATAATTGTTTTGCTCTCAAAATTAAACCCCCTTTAGAAAAGCAGCGTAACCCGGATGCTCACCGGTACCTCCTGCTGTCTGTGGAATGTACCTGTAGCACTTGCTGTCTGTGTCCGGTCGTGTTCTTAGAAGAGCCGTGAGCCAGTGGAGAGTAGGGAAAAGCCAAGATTCAGGGTGTGGCATCTCGTACACACTTGTTCCTGCTGTTTCCGCATCGTGCAGAGTGAAATCTGTGGCGTTGCTCTGAAACCTAAGGAATAAAAGGAAGCGGTTTACCTTAACATGTTAGGATGTGGCCTGCTACTGAAGTGACCTGGCATTTGTCAGGACCATTTGGGAACTGGTGGGTGGACGGGTGTGGTGAAGAACGCATTCCCTCTGTGGGGCACGGCAGCAGCTGTTGGTGAGAACTGGTTTTGATACCTCCCTTTTCCCTGCTAGCCTTCTCCTCACAGCATCCACGGGATATACTGTAGTCCAGCGTCTGGTAACCCCATACTACTGACAGCAGGCTCCGACATGAAAATCAGGTAGTTAAACCAACACCAGTTTTGCTGACACCTTCCCCTCTGCCCCTGCGGGTGTGCTAAGCGTTGCCAAGCACTGCAAAAGCAGTGCAAAATGAGGTGCTCCTCCGAAACTGGGTGCCCCTCCACACGGGCCCCGTGGAACCCCCCAGGAACTCGCGTGCAGGCTTGATGAGAGCGGAGATCTCTCTGCGTTGCTGCCTCCCACTCGGTGTGGAAAGCACACAGCAGCGTTTCTGCCTGCTCATTTTCATCGTGAGAGCAAGACAGCTGTTCAACAGCAGCACTGAGTGCATGAATGTAACGCCTGCACGCGGTTTTGTTTCTCTGTGCTCAGGTTTTGGGATCTTGCCTACCCTGAGAGGTCATACGTCATTGCGGGGAGCTCCAATTGCCCATCGGTTTCCTACTACCGGAAGATAATCGAGGGCACGGAGGTGGTTCAGGTAGTTGCCTGGGACTGACAGACACCCTTCTGCTGGCCTTTTGGGGGGCGCCGTGGGTTCCACGAACCGCGTGAAGGGTTTAATTACAACCATCTCTTACCTTTCAGGGGTGGCGTCAGCACTGCGTTTTCAGGCAGTCAGGAAGAAGTGACACTAAAAGATCTCAGTTGTGTTTGACAGAATGGGACTGACCAAGTAACACTTACAAGCAGAAGCCAGAGTCGCGTTTCTTTTGGGACCCTGAAATCTAGAGTCTTGCCACCCAGCCTGCAGACTGGCTTTTGTGTAGGGTCTTAGCGAGGCGCCGAGAGAGGCAGCGGGCCCGAGGCAGCGGAACTCTGCAGGCGTATCCCACCCTCCAGAGTGGCTTTGGGAAGGGGCAGCTGCTGCTGTTGAGCAGCACCGTGTTGTTTTGGTGCAGTTGAATGAATGCTGCTTCTAAGGTGACTGTTAGAAGGTGGTCCAGGTCAGAGAGAGGGCTACCTCTGCACCGTGATTTCTGAGGGTTCCAAGGGAAGTTGCTAATTACATTCTTGCTGTTGAACCAGTTTTTACAAAACCCTTGGGAAGCTGAGATGTATGTGTTGCTGTAGCTTTTTCTTCTTTTTTGATAGGACTATCAAATCTTGGTGTCATTGGAATAAAGATGAGAAAAAACATTCTTTCCCTGGTCAGGGAGCTGTAACGTCAATTCAGATTAAGACTTTGGTTGTGGGTGATGAGAAGAAGTGAACCAAGGAGTAATCCTAGGAAAACCCTCAAAGGGTGGGAGATTTCAGGGGGGCTTGTTTAGTTGGTTTTGGAGGGTTTTGAGCTTTTTAGGACATCATGTGTGTGATAATTCCCCTCTGCAAATGATTACCTTTCTGTAAATAATATTTCTCATTTTGTTTTTTTACAGGAAATTCAAAACAAGCAAAAACTGGGTCCCACTGATGAGACCCCCCGGAAGGGTCCAGAGTCTCTCCCCGTTGGACATCACGACATTATCACAGATATCGCAACTTTCCAGACCACACAAGGGTTTATAGTGACTGCATCGAGGGATGGAATCGTTAAAGTGTGGAAATAAAGGTTGCACTAGTATATAGTATGTAAATATTTGTAATAAAGAAATAGCAGTATAATGAAGTTTTCTAGGACCGTTTCCAGCGGATGGAACAGAATGGACTTTATAAAGGTGATGACAAAAGTGGTTCTCTGTACCTACCCCCCCGTTAGCACTTCTTAATCACTTAGATGTTTGGTATCTCTAGCACTTCCCTGAAGTTCCAAGCAGCCTGGGAAGAAATCATTTAGCTTGGTTTTTCCTACATTGTTCAATTTGAAGATTTGAAGACGTCCCACATTACTCCAGGAGCTGTGCAAGTACTCCAGCACCCGGATGCTCCTGCACTGAAGTGGAGAAATGAAAGAACCAGTGCATTAATGTCCCCGTACATCCAGTAACTGTAATAAAGTCCACTTGAGCTTCCCCGTTTGGTACGTGGGTCTCTTACATCTGCTGTTCCTCTGCGCTGAGTCGGTGGCTTCTGCTGCCAGAGCCATGCAGTCTGAGATCAGCTTGACCTCGCGTCAGCTCCTCAGCCGTACCGGGTGCCTGGCATCCAGCTGGCTTTGACCCGCGCCTGGTGCTCCGCTCTGCGGGACCGGCACCCGCAGGACCCGGTGCGGGTGTCAGGAACAGCCCGAGCACAGCTCTCGGCGGGAAACGGCGGCAGCGGCGGCTCTGGAGGGCGGTGGGCCGTGAGCTCTCCTTAGAGAGAGCTCTTAGACTTTGTGCCATGAGCTCACGCACCCCTTACCCGCACTTCCAGTCCT
>NW_010409326.1:0-243 GCF_000710305.1 Buceros rhinoceros silvestris
TGTCGCTCCGGGACGGGGTGTCCTCCATGTCACCCCAGGACCCTCTATCCCACTCACCCGGGATCCCCCCATCATGCCATCCTGGGGACTCCCCCATCACGTCACCCTGCGGGTCCTCCACCATGTCACCCTAGGTCACCACCACACCACTGACCCCTTGTCACCCCACCTTGGGGACCCCCCTGCCCCCCCGCCCCAGGACCCACTGCCGTCCCCCCAGCCCGTACCGGTGACCTTGGCCTT
>NW_010409327.1:0-1566 GCF_000710305.1 Buceros rhinoceros silvestris
GACTGGTACGGGCGGTGGCGCCGAAGGGAGCGGGAGGGTCCGACGACTAGGTCGCAGCCCCAGGCTGGCCGGCCTCCCCCGCCCCGCTGCCCTCGGCGGCCGCTTGTGCCGTTTTGGAAATACACGGTGGGAGCTAGGACCCTGCGGCTTCCCCCGCTCTGCCCCGGTCCAAAGCTACCGGCGTTTCTCAGCCCCCTCTGCCTGTGCTGGCCAAAGGAGGCATTAGCGCGGTGCACAGTAAACAAAAGGGTTGCATCTAAAATTGCTAGGTGCAGAACCAAATGTTTTAAATTGGACTATGATAAAAAGGAGACTCTGGATGAACTGAACAACAGAACTGAATTTTATTATAAAACATGTACGAATGTCAAGAAGAAATTGTTTTAAGGCCGCAAGTGGCAGAGAGGGTCTCCAGATGATTTTCTAACTGATGATGTAGCTATTAAAGGAATTAGTGTATGGAGGATTAACTAAACAAGAGTTAAAGAATTTATTGCTTCCAAATGAGATTGTGGTCATCCATGTAAACGGACATCAAAGGGGAAATTCTTTTAGAGCCAGGGGAAACAGGCTGGCTGATGAAGAAGCCAAAAAAGCAGCATTAAGCCATGAGATTATGAATACGTATAACCTCACCCCACAGGTACCCGCACCAGAAATAATTCCTGTATTTACAGAAAAACAGAAATAAGGTTAAGGGAACTGGGAACCGTTGAAACAGAGGGAAAATGGATATTCCCGGATGGGAGAGAAATATTGAATAAACAAACCATGAGGGGAAGTAATGGCCATTGTACATTAAGGAAGCCACTGGGGAATACAAGCAATGTGTGATTTAGTTTTGAGAAAAGATGGATGTATAGGGATTTATATGGTGGCTAAGCAAATGTGTGACCTGCAGGAGGATAAACAAAAAGGTTCTGAGGAAACAGCCCTCAGGAGGAAAGGAGCCTGGTTTAAGGCCCTTCCAAAGCACACAGGTGGACCTTACTGAATTACCACCAATAGGCAAACTGAAACGTCTTCTGGTTTTAGTAGATCATCTTACTGGTTGGATAGAAGCTTACCTGATGGTAACTGCCACTGCAGCTGGAGTGGCCAAAATAATTTTAGAACAAATTATTCACTAGTGAGAATTAGGACTGCTCCTAGAGAAGACATGGGGATTCCACGTTATGAAATGTTATATGGATTACATTATATGGGTAAAGGAGACAAGTTTCCTCACTTTGAAACCAAGGATGTTTTTCTTAAGAACTGTATACTGGGGCTGTTGTCTTGTTTGTCTTTTCTCAGGAATAAACAACTTCTAGCACAAACGCCACCACTTGAGTTTGCGGTTCATACTATCCAGCCCGGACAGTGAGGCCTGATCAAGTCCTGGAAAGACTAAACTGCAGCCCAACTGGGAAGGCCCGTTCCAGGTGCCATTGACCACAGAAACAGCAGCAAGAACGTAATATAAAACTTCGAGAACAAACTCCGCCACTTGAGTTTTCGGTCAATACTATCCAGCCCGGACAGTGAGGCCTGATCAAGTCCTGGAAAGACTAAACTGCAGCCCAA
>NW_010409328.1:0-256 GCF_000710305.1 Buceros rhinoceros silvestris
TGCCCCAACCTCCCCCCAAGCAGGGGGTGGGGACCCCCTGCCCACCCTGCACCCTTCTCCCTGCCCCAGGCACCAGGAACAGCTCGCTGGAGGGGCCCGTAGAGACGACAGACGAGCACGCGTTCAGGGTGAGGGGACGAGGACGCCCACTGGAGGGTGGGACAAACCCTCGGGGGACAACCGAGTGGGATGGCGACCGGAGATCGGAACGAAGGGCTGTCCCCATGCCTCAGTTTCCCCAGCGGCAGCTCCTGGG
>NW_010409329.1:0-510 GCF_000710305.1 Buceros rhinoceros silvestris
GCTCCTGGAGAATAGGGTGACGGTCTCCTCTCCCCCTCACCCCCCAAGGCCCTGCTGGCGCTGCCCCTGGGATGGGGTTCCCGGTCCCCTCCGGCACCAGGGGAGGGTTTGTTCTGCGTTTCGCTGCCGGTGGACGTGTCTCGGAAAAGCAGAGGGAGATCCCCCTCCTGCGAAGAGGTTGGCAGCGAGAGCTGCGGGTGACATGAGGCTGGTGGAACATCTCGTGCAAACGCTTGGGTCTCAGTTCCTCGGAGTCCTCAAACCATCGCGGAAGCCCTCAGGTCTTCAGCCTGCTGGTCTCTCCCGGGGAGCGGGAAGCACACGGTGCTCGGGCCACCTTCGAGGTGAATGGTGGCACCTCCATCCTGGCCTGGGGACAGAGCTGCGCCTCTGCGGGTCAGCTGTGCTTTGGGGTGATACGCTGCCGGCATCACCAGCCTGGGCTTAACCCGGGCTCAGATGTCCCTCTGGTGGCACCTAGGGACACCGAGGGTGAATCCTGAGAACAGG
>NW_010409329.1:572-1298 GCF_000710305.1 Buceros rhinoceros silvestris
GGTGACAGAGCTGCGCCTCTGCGGGTCAGCTGTGCTTTGGGGTGATACGCTGCCGGCATCACCAGCCTGGGCTTAACCCGGGCTCAGATGTCCCTCTGGTGGCACCTAGGGACACCGAGGGTGAATCATGAGAACCGGGTGGAGTGCTGACGCGTGACCTCCCAGCAGCGGGGACCAGGCACAGGTTTTGCGACGTTTAGCAGCCCGATCCCCCCTGCAGCACTTCCCGCTCCGAGCCCAGCAGCTGCAGGCGGGACGGTCTCTCCTGTGGGATGCTGGGTTGAGTCTGTAAGCTCAGAGCTGGGCTTTGGGGTGGCACTAGACACACCTGGAGCTCCACGTGTGTCAGCTCGCCTCTGCTCCTGGCAGCCTGGCTTCCTGCCCTTGGTACCGCGCCCGCCCCGCCTTAACCCTCTCCCCTCCCCTGACCCCACACATCCCACGGAGCTTTGTCGGAAGCCCCAAGCATCACCATTTCAGGAGTTTTTCAGTTGAAGCTTTAGAACACAGGGCTGCAAGTCCACCCCGTGGGGTCCTGCCAGGGCTCTGCGTGAGCCACCGGCTTCAGCCACACACCGGGCAGCCCCGTGGCGGGAGGAAGCAGCTCCTCCTTGGATCGCTGTTCCCTAATCCCTTAGACTGGTTTGGGCTGAAGGGACCTTCAGAGCTCCCCCAGTCCCACCCCTGCAGGGAGCAGGGACATCTGCCCCCAGAGCAGGGGGCTCA
>NW_010409329.1:1509-1719 GCF_000710305.1 Buceros rhinoceros silvestris
AATGCGGTTCACTCCGTGTTTAGGGTGAGACTTAGGAATTCCGGAGCTTCTTTGCTTGGAGGTCAGGGTGCCCATAGCGAGGGATGTGGTGGAAGACAAGCATCGCTTTGGAATTATTTCTTTTAGAGTGGCTGTAAGGTCTTACGTTTGCTTCTGTAAAGGTGAAACACCTTGAGGAGGTCAGGAGGAAGACGGAACTTTTCCACAGGC
>NW_010409330.1:0-305 GCF_000710305.1 Buceros rhinoceros silvestris
TCCCACCCCACTCTGCCCGTGCCGGAGGAGCGCCCCGGCTGGGGGTCCTCTCCTCACCCTGGGTGCTGCCGGGGGTGTTGCTCCTCCTGCCGCTGCGGAGCGGGGCAGCCGCAGGTTTCAGTGAACGGCATTTCTGTACCCAGCGCTAATTTTATCCCTTTACAAATGTGTTTTTCGCTCAAAAGCCATTACTCATGCTCGCTGCAGTCAGGCCAGATTCAACACGGGGCCTGGCTGCCGCGGGGCTGAGCACTGCAGTGTGTCCTTGCTCAAACCCAGCGCACCACCACGACACGCCACACTCA
>NW_010409330.1:416-4427 GCF_000710305.1 Buceros rhinoceros silvestris
CCTTGCCCAAACCCAGAGCCCCACACCGAGACGCCAGCCTCGGGGCACAGCAGCAGGATGCCCAAGATCTACCCTGTCCCTCCCATTAAGTGAAGAACTCCACAGGAACCAGCTGGGCGTGCCAGTAAATCTCTCAAATGGAGGCAGATCGCACCACCGGGGTGAGGCGAGGTACCATGTGTGGGATTCCCAATCCCGAGCCTTTTCTGAGGCACCTTCCCCAGCCCGAGACGCCAGCCTCGGGGCACAGCAGCAGGATGCCCAAGATCTACCCTGTCCCTCCCATTAAGTGAAGAACTCCACAGGAACCAGCTGGGCGTGCCAGTAAATCTCTCAAATGGAGGCAGATCGCACCACCGGGGTGAGGCGAGGTACCATGTGTGGGATTCCCAATCCCGAGCCTTTTCTGAGGCACCTTCCCCAGCCCTTTGCTCCCTCCGAGCCCAGAGGGAACCCAGCAGCTCTCCCTGCTCCGCCTGATGGAGCTTGCACCAGCGGAGCGTCCCAGCGCGCCCTCGGCTGAAGCTGTTGCACGCAGGATCACTGGGGTTCCATCCGCCGCAAGGATGGTGGGAGGGAAAACCAGCGGCACTGGAGCCGCTGGGGCAGGCGTTCTCAGCCCCGCCTCGTGCATAAATCCCAAGCGTGTGTTCAGGCAGTGGAGCTGGGCAACTCTGGATGCAGGTGTTGATGCAACCCTCCTCGCTCTTGGCGTGGTCCCCGGTAAGCAGCGCCCTGACAGACCTCTGCAGTGCTTCCAGGAGCCAGCGAGCCAGGCTGGGGGAAGGGGATGGAACTGGTACCACGAAGCGCCGTGCACCAGATTTGATCAGTGTGTCCCTCATCCTGCAACCACACACTTTGGAGGAGGTCAGGAACCTGCAGACACCAGTCTCAGCTCTGAAACCCCAGCCTTAAGCTCTGGACCTGAGCCATCGAGGCGTTCTAGGCGCCCACACTTGTGTAACAGCTCCACGCTCCTGCTCGGTCCTTAACCAAACCCCAGGTGTCAGCAACCTGCCCTTTCCTTCTGGGGGAGTAAAGGCCCAGTTTTCTCAACAAGTCACCCCAGGCAGATGTGGCAACAGAAGCTCTTCAGAACACACGGCATGGCACTAGCTGGTGTAGTAACTCGCTGAGATATTACAATTTCTGTGCACTGAGCAGCCACGCAGCTGCACGCTGCTCTTGGGGAGAAGGTCCCTTTGGTTCCCCTCCCGAACAGGACACAACGCAAACAGCTCGACAAACTTCTAGCACTTTACACAGGGACTTCTCACCTTCTCCTACTATGGACTGACAGGCGAGTCTCCCGTAGAGCCGCCAAGCTCCTCGGTTTGTTGCCACTCCCCGTTTAGAGTTCTGAGCAGTGACTGCGGTGGGGAGCTCCAGGTCCTCTCACCACACGCCACGGCAAGGCTTGAGCAGGACGTGCATTCAGAGTTGTTTCTTCACCACCAGCAATGCTGGAAATCAGGTACTTCTCCAAAAAAGTGCTAATTGTGTGTGCTGGAAACCCGACCGCAGTGTGTGTTTAGTGGGGAGACGTAGCACGGGCCGTGGCGACAGCAGAGCCTTCTTCACACCTAGGGCCCACGGAAACGCACTGGGTTTGGCTGAACATCTCCCCTGTAGAGACAAAATACCCTGTTCTCACTGTTTCATCCTCCGCTACCTGGTTTCGTAACCGCAGGTAAGTGACACAGGCACTTGTCCTCTGAACAAAGGTCAGGGACTCGTGTCCCTCGTGCCACTGCCAGCCCTCAGCGTCCCCTTGCGCCATGTCCTCCTGTCCAGACCCAGATGACGGACAATACCAACCCCTCGTCTCCTCACCTGTGGCCTGTTGGTCACCCCCCACACTGCACCACAGACACTCAGCCCTCTGGCACCGCCGCCTGCCGCGGAGCACATTGAGCGTGAGACTGTGCTGCCGCCTGCCCTCCACCCCCTCCTCCACATCTGCTGTCCCTGGCACAAGCTGGTTCGTACCCACAGGACAGCAATCACGCGACACTCCCTCTCCTCCACATCCCACTGGACCAGCTTCACCATCAGATCCTGTGAAAAAAACCCACATTCCACCAGCGCCTCCTTCAAGACCCACTCACCCGGTTCTGGTGCCCCTGTCACCACCTGGGACTTTTCTAGAGACTTTGTCTTGGCCACTCCCTGTATTTCACAATCACCGATTATGCTTTGGAGGATCTCCCTGGAGTATGATGTCCCTCTCCTCGTCTGAAGAGCACCAGCCCTCACTCCACGTGAGAAAATGTGAGGGCAGAGAGTTGAACCAGGATGCTCCCAGGAACAGCAGCTGACCCCACACCATCTCAGTTTCCCATCTTCTAACACCCAATCCTGCTTCTGTATTTTTTACTTCAAATTCCCCGTTATTCTTTAAAACATCCGGCTTCCTGACTTCCCAGGGCCTCTGAGGGAAACGGAGCAGGAGCCCTTAGGAGACGTATCTGCTGAGCTAGGCGTGGGATTTAAAACTTCAGGTGTCCACGTCTCTCACACCTGAGCCACTGGTGTGTCTCACCTGGGGAGGCACATGGGGACCTCGAGAGGTGGAGAAAGCCAGGGGCAGGAACTGAGGTCTTCTTGCAGTGAGGTGGCAGCTGAGCAGGAGATCTGGGGTGGATAAGATTTATCTTGAGGTTCCTAGAGAACAACTGGATGGTTCTGGGTGGTAGCAGGAAAAAAAGCATTAAAGGTTGGTGTTACCTTGGGCGATTTAGGGCAGCAGAGCTTTTTTTTTTTCCCCTGTGGGAGGAGCTTATGGTCTCCTCTCCTTTGACTGGCTTTTCTCTCTGGGAATAAAAGGAAGTAAACAATATAGAGACCCAGGGCACCATAATAAATTCTCTTCTGCTGTGGCCCCGACATTGTGCTCCACTATTTCAGTGGGAGAGCTCCAGACCTCCGTCCAGTTCAAAAAGGACAGGAGAAAGCAACTGCTAACAAGAGGAATAATTTTCTTCAATGAATCACTTAGGATGTGAAAGAAAAATATTTTGGGGGAATACAGGTTAAATAATGGCCAAGCGTGTTTCATTCCACACGCGTAGAATCACTTCACGGTCACGCTTCTGTCCGTAACCCACACCCCACCGTCACAGAAGGAAACCATTCAGAGATGACACCCATCTTCTTTCTTTGTCTTCCAGGGCTTTCACACTGTCTCCCACCACATGAGCCTTCCATTTCCCCCCGACGCGTCCCCCTCTAGGGGGAGGGAGGCCGTTTAATCCTTATAGCCCATCCCAAGTGCCACCGGTAGCACTTCATGCACCCACTGATGAGTAGACTGATTCCATTGTTCCTACCGACCGCTGACCGGAAGCAACCTCCTTAAAACAAATTCCTTCTCTTGGCATCACCATTGTCACTTGTGGACTGAAAAACAACATACGTTCCAAAATAAATGAACCAAACTACTCCGCTTCCAGTACAGGGCCTGAAGAAAAGGACTTGATTAACAGGAAAGGAAACAGAGATGACAAAACCCAGCAGCACGTGCCAACTGGGCCCACTGTAAATGTGCGTATCCACCCGCGAACCTATTTTACTGACGCGCATGGGGGGATGCCCAGGATTCCTGAGCCAAACTCCCCACTGCCACACAGAACCAAATACTGATGTTCTTGTCTGGATTTACCAAACGCCACTTGAAAGGACACTTACACTTTGTTCTCATCCGAGAGTGCTGCAGAGCGTCGGTGCTCTGACACTCAGAACCCTCCCCGCCATCTCCAGCAAACCGGGCTCCTTATCCCCTTCGCACGCACTCGGTGTGTTTACTCCCATCTCGAGCTCACGTCATTATTTTCCTCCCCTATATAAAAACTGTGTCATTGTCACTTGTGCATCTTCCCGTGAGCAGTCTCGCCACCCACGTGGCTCCCTGCAGCTGTTCCTCCCAGCTGCCTGAATCCGCTGGCGAGCAGGGACAGCCGGGCTGCTCCCGGTAGTGCCCTACACACGGACAGGAATATTTTCTCTACA
>NW_010409330.1:4520-5893 GCF_000710305.1 Buceros rhinoceros silvestris
CCTAGTTCAGCATCATGTTTCCTCAGCCACATCGCAGCTTGCTGCCATCCTGCTGCCGACCACCACAGCACTACCAGCCCAGCGCTGAAGCCTGATGACCTGGGATTAGCTGCTTTTTGCAGCACGAAATCTCGGCTTGTTCCAGCCACCTCAGTTTTGACTTGTCTAGTTGGTTCGTGGATGCTCCAATCCTCCTCCTCTATCGATGCAGCCTGCTGGTTAGATTTCATCCCCGCGGTTCTACTTCTTCACTGGTGTCACTAAGGAAAACACTTCAGTCCAGACTTTGAAAAATCCACTTTGCATCCTCCGTCCCATCAGTACGTTCTCTGTCCACTTATTTCCTGCCCGTGCGTTCCCAAGTCACCTTCAACGTAATTAATCCAGATTTTCTCACATGGTACAATGTCAAGCAAAACCACATTTTTTCCTCCACTAGAACAATACCTTCCCTAAAAAAAAAAAATAAATACATTCCATGGCTTTGCTTGCTTTCTTTCGAGAAGTACACCCATCTGTGTGTACTTTAAGGACAGTATCGCAGGTGGGGTTCATGGGGGGCTGGACGAGCTGACCTTTAAAGGTCCCTTTCGAGCCAGTCCCTCTGTGATGCCTGACTCAGCCTGCGGTGCTTGCTGCCAGAGCCCTGGCCGAGCTCCTCCCCTGGCTGCTCTGGACAGCCCTGCGACACGTGCGTGCGGAGCTCACTTTAAAGTGGCCTTTCGGAGCCAGTCCCTCTGTGATGCCTGACTCAGCCTGCGGTGCTTGCTGCCAGAGCCCTGGCCGAGCTCCTCCCCTGGCTGCTCTGGACAGCCCTGCGACACGTGCTGTGCCATCCTTCCCTTCTGTGCGTGATCCCGGCAGTGGGCTTTGCTTTGCGCATCTTCCTTTATTACTTAGCAAATAAATTATGTTTTCGCCTGCATTTCAAGAATGCCAATTACCGGCATTTTTATTGGTGCCGTTACCAGGAAAAAGGAGCTCCCTAGCACAGATCTGCCCCGATCCAACCCCAGGAGAAGCTTCAGCCTGGCCAGCCCCAGGTTCAGCTCCCTGCTGCTGCCTGGCACCGCCAGCTTTCAGCCTCCGCCTTCAAAACGAAGGGAGCAACAAACGAACAAAGGACACGTACCGAAGTCACTTCAGAGTGGTTTCATGCAGGGACTGGTGTTCCCTTCACACAGGCGGTACCTCCAGCGAGTTAACCCCGTCCTTTAGAACACCGCAGTGCTCAACAAGCGGCTGACGCTGCGCTCGGGGCCGCTGTTAGCACCAGCTGAAGCCCCGCGTTACCTCTCGCTCCCTGCCCGCTCCGTCCCGGAGCACATACCTGTGGCGCATCCACCGCAGCCGCCGGGGGCTGCCCGGCCCTG
>NW_010409330.1:5957-6159 GCF_000710305.1 Buceros rhinoceros silvestris
CAGCTGAGCCCCCGCGTTCCCTCTCGCTCCCTGCCCGCTCCTTCCCGGAGCACATACCTGTGGCGCATCCCCCGCAGCCGCCGGGGGCTGCCCGGCCCTGCCCGCTGCCCGCCCGTCTGCCTCCACACCTCCGACACGCTCCGGCGCCCTAGTTCTTCCCTCTCACACTGGAAATACAGCCCCGAACCGAACACACCGGCGG
>NW_010409331.1:0-206 GCF_000710305.1 Buceros rhinoceros silvestris
GGCGGGCCGAGAAACAGGAGCATCCGGAGAAAGTTCAGGGCTGCCGGCTTCCACCTCGTCACGCGCTGCGGGTCAAGCCCCCAGCAGGGGAAGGTGAAAGAGCGACAGTCACTGGAAGGGGCCATAAATCTACCAAAGGCCTTGAGCTGCTCCAGAACGTGTTGAGAAAAGCCAGGCATAAGCAAATCTGGGGACAGGACGCTCGC
>NW_010409331.1:531-933 GCF_000710305.1 Buceros rhinoceros silvestris
CAAACCCCCCTCGCCCAGCCTCGCGCCAACACGGCCCCAGCTCTGACCCCGGCTCCTGCCCGAGGTTCCCTCTGCCGATACCCGCTGCTGTCAGAGAAGACATGGGAGGTGGCACTGGAGACCCTGGAGGTGTGACGTAACCGGGACATCAATATATTCACTATCAAGTTACTTAAACATGTAAAATTTGGTATTTGACCTATTAAACATTTTTTTTAAACTCTCCTAATGTATCTGCCACTTTGTTCATGGACCTTAGGGCCGAGCGGCCTCAAATAAACCCTCAGTTGGCCCCAAACAGGGACCTGGGTGTGAGGCCCAGCAAGTCCCTCAGCGGGGTCCCTCAGTGGGGTCCCTCAGCTGGGTCCCTCAGGCTCCTCCAAAGCGCCCCCCCCCCCCGCG
>NW_010409331.1:1044-1446 GCF_000710305.1 Buceros rhinoceros silvestris
CTCCCGCCTCCGCCCACCTCCCCCCCCCCCCCCCGGGGGAACCTGTCCCAGCCACAGGCTCCCTCCTTGGCTCCAGACCCCGGGACCACCTGCCCAGGCTGAACGCCCAGTGCCTGCTGCTGGTGGCAGCCTCGGCGATGGTGACCTGTCGCCTGGGGTGAGCTCTGCCCGAGCAGAGACCGGCTGGCAGCACGGGAGGGGCTGATCCACGGGCCCAAACCCTGAGGGTTTCCTGAACGGCTTTAAGGGGGGTTCTGCTCCTGAGCTGCCACAGAGATGCCGGAGCCCGCTTTCCTCGCACTGCTCCAGGTGCTGGAGAACGCGGCGAGGAAGAGGCTGGTGTTACAGATCCTGTGGAGCCCAGCGTGGCAGCAGGCCCCCAGGGTGGGGTCAGAGCTTTTC
>NW_010409332.1:0-253 GCF_000710305.1 Buceros rhinoceros silvestris
GGCAGTAGTGCTTGTGTGGTGCCTGTTCTTAATGATGAACCACACCAGGGCAATGTTAAAGATGACTGATAAAGAAAACAGGAAAACAATATTATCCGCAGAACCTCCGGGTTCAGATTCCAATAGTCCGGTGTGGTTGCCAGTGTCGAATGGAGCAGAGTCGTTACTCACTATCCATTCGATAGTGGAGTTATAGAAAGTCACCATACAGTAATATCCAAAACGTAATGGAATCATTACCAGCTGACCCAAA
>NW_010409332.1:289-751 GCF_000710305.1 Buceros rhinoceros silvestris
TGGTGGTTGCCAGTATCGAATGGAGCAGAGTCATTACTCAGTATCCATTCGACAGTGGAGTTATAGACAGTCACCATACAGTAATATCCAAAATGTACTGGCATCATTACCAGCTGACCCAAAATAAACCAACTCACTGCAAGTGCACATGCCAAGTAAAGCACCCGCTTTGCGACATGTCCCAGGCCAATAATGCATAGACGGGTACCAATTACTAATAGAAAAGAGGCCACATCAGCTGGTGATTCAGGCACCAAATCATACAGCAATCTCTGGGCATATTGTTTAGCAACCAAGAACAGAATTCTGCTCACTCCCATGTCTGAAACCCCAGCTTATGTTTGTCTCAGTTTCCGAGAACGTAAAATATTTTCTTCCCAAGAACAGAATTCTGCTCACTCCCATGTCTGAAACCCCAGCTTATGTTTGTCTCAGTTTCCGAGAACGTAAAATATTTTCTTC
>NW_010409333.1:0-212 GCF_000710305.1 Buceros rhinoceros silvestris
GGAAAGTGGTTCCCCGGCCCTCGGCGGCAGCCGCCTCGGGGGTCAGAGGTTGGGGGTAGGGGGGGAGATGCTTTTATTCTTAATTTGGGGGAAGTCTTCCGCAGGAAGGACTGATCCTGCTCTGGCAGCCGGTGCCAGTCTGGCTCCCCTCAAGAGAATCATCCCCCGGGAAGGTTTTTTTTCCTTCCATGACGGTTATTTGGGAGCACCCC
>NW_010409334.1:0-1726 GCF_000710305.1 Buceros rhinoceros silvestris
CGGGCTTTGGCCCTGGAGCAGCGGCGGAGGAGGCGCCGGAGGTTGCCAGAGCGAAGGAGTCATTCCACGCCCCAGCTGGGATGAGAAGTTGGTGACTGGTGACCGGACGCGTCGTGTCAGCAGAAGTGCTCTTGCAGGCGTCGTGGGGCTGGAGGCAGGTTCGGCCCCAGCCTGGCACCAGAACTGACACCCATCGTGTGGCTTCACTTGTAGGGCCACGGGAACAGGCTGCGCGGAGCCCCCAGTGTTGAGAAACACGTCACAGCATCAGCCAGGCACCAGGCAGCACCTTTACCCTAAAAGGGATCTGACCAGGCTGGGTTCTTGGGTTTCCTCTCCTTTGGCTTTTTTCTTTCTCCTTTATTGACAGAAAAATCTCAGTGTATCTTCTGTGGGTGAATGTTCTAAATGTTGTTTGGGGAAACCGAATCCCTGTCTTCAGAAGGAGAAGGAAAAAACCCAAACCGCAATGGCAACCCTTAACGACGCAGGTTGTTCATGTACCTGTTTCAGGTCGGAACGCTCTGGGTGCTGCCCAGGTTGGCTGCAAACACAACCCCGTAGCGCTCACCGGAGGCACGTGCCCTCGTTTACCGATAACGCTGAGAACAGTTGGGGGTCTCTGGAAGTTTGTTTCACGGCAAATTACTTGATGGAGATTTGTTAATTAAGGGGAAGGACAAGGGGAAATAAAGGGTTTTGAAGTGACTGAATCCTGACAGTGTTGGTTGTTAAAATCCCATTAAGCAGATATCGGATGTTCTCTGTCCTAGATTGGGTAATCTCATAGTTTCCAATGGTTAGTGAGGGTTTTAACCACTGAAGCATGAGGTTTTGATTTTTTTTTGCTCTCCTTAAAGAGTGGATTGTTGTCCACAATCTTTTTTTGCCATTTTGACCATGCTAACATTTTTTGCTTGGTCTTTGGCTGGCAGATGAGAAAGCTAAATCTGAACACACTGTTCTTGGCAACGATTGTCTTTCCACTCCTCCAGTCAGTGGTATCATAATTTCATAAATTCTGTTTCCTCCTTGTTGTGAAGGCGCTGGATTTTACCCCTGTTGTTTCCCAGTTACCTCTTTCTCTTGGGCCTGCCTTTAAGGCACAAATCACATCAGCTTGTGTCATTAGCAGATTTTATCATATTCCTGCTAGTTGCTCCTGTTTGCTGCAGAATCTTCACAGCAAACAGCGGGGAAATGCATGGCTGAGAAAAGCGCAGAGCAGCCGAGGCGCTTTCCGACAGCCTTTGCTGCCCAAAGGACCTGTAGTGCCAGCCGTGGGGACACACAGCCCCTGCCCACGGGCATCGGCCCCACCTCCCTCCGCCAGGCCCCGGAGCCACCCCGGAGCCGAGGGGCAGGTGCTGGTGGTGACCGATACTCCCGGTTTTGCAGGTCTGGATGTTGTGACAGAAGCTGTGATGGTTCAGTCACCTCATTGATTGCTGGTGCTCTGTAATAACAAAAAATAAGTAACCGTCGAGAGAGAGGGAGCTCGGTTTGTCCCATCAGAGGGGTTTGAAAGGGACGCAGGGTCCCTCCTGCGTGCAGTGGCTCTCTGTGTGCTGCCTCCCCCAGTGCCAGTGGGTTTATTTTCCCAAGGAAGCATTTCGTATTCGTGCGACCCCTTGATGTGTTTGGGTGGCAAGGGATGAAGTTCACCCGTACCCTGGTTAGATCTACAGTGGGCAGTCGTGGCTCTCGCCCCAGAACAAAGTGGCCA
>NW_010409334.1:1850-3400 GCF_000710305.1 Buceros rhinoceros silvestris
TGTTTTCTTCCAGACTCCCCGCCTGTAACGGGGGCTCGTGGAAGAGAAAACCCCTCGGGGGCCTGCTCGGTGCATCCCCTCTCTGCTGGCCACTGCTTCATGACCTGTTCCGTGAGCTAGTCATTCCCCCCGCTCAAGGCCGATGTTTAACCGGTGGCAGAGTGATCCCCCGCAATCTGTCCCAACCGTCTTTCCCTTTGCTTTCCAACCCCCGTACAAAGCACTGGGGAAAAGCTTCCTTCCTTCTTCCCGAGTGACTCTGTCTCAAAGCGCCTCTGGCAGAGGTCTCGGCCACCTTCGCTGTACGCTTTTTTTGGGGGCTGCGTTCAGGCTTCCCACGTCAAAACACACCGAGCTGTGCCCGCCAGCAGACAGGCTGCGCCGGGCGGAGCAGGAGCTGTGCGGACAGCGAGACCAAAGGACACAAATCTCCAGAGGTGCCGTAACTCTGCCAGTCAGCTTTATTTTAATTTGGTTATAGAGTAAATCCTGCTTCTGCCAGTCAGCCACTCCAGGCTGCGACCAAACCTGTCTGGTCGTGCACAAGCACTCAGCTGCTGGGTTCTCGCGGGGTCAGAAATGAAGAGCATTTCTTCCTATTGAGCCTGAAATCTGAGCTATGTGATGTGGCGCTTCCCAGTGGGTGTTTTGTCGGGGATGGGTCAGGCGAACGCAGCTCACCGGTGAAGCAGAGAGCTCAGGAATCCTCGTGCCTGGCCTGGGCCGAGGCAGCGCTCCCGAGCTGTTACCGCTCTGTGCAGGTTGTGTCGTGTCCCGCCCGTGCCCCCCAGGTCCGCTCTTTTACGCAGAGATCAGTTCACCCCTGCACCCCCCACCCCAAGTTTATCTATCTGTGAGCTTCCAGAAAAACACATCGTGACATCAGGTTAAAGACACGGTGACATATGAACCGAGCCAAAGCACGTGCCACGGTACCGCCAGGTCCTGCTCGAGCGAGGCTGTCAAGCCACACACGGTTATTTTGCAGTTTGACTCTGTGCTGCACCCCGGTCCGTAGCGGCACAGCCAGATCGCACAGGTTTCCAGTTCTGGACGGTTTGCTGAGGAGCCACATCCCATGCTCCCCCCAGGGAGCGTGCCTGAGGAGGTTCTTCTGTGCCGAACAGCAGAGGAGAGGAGAGGAAGGGGAAGGACTGGCGATCTCCAGAGCGTGACTGCAGCCGCGCTGTCCTCCTCACGATCCTGACTGGTGTTTCCCACACTTGCCGGCACTCGTGTCTCACCACACAGTCCCAGCTGACCCAGACGCTGAGGGATTGGTTTTCATCTCCAGAACTGGCGTTCCTTGATGCAGCTTTTAACTTTCCCACTTCCTGGGTAGTCACTCGATTACAGTGAAGCCTTGGTAGCAGTTTCAAAGTCCTCGGTGTCTTTCCTAATACTTGGCTCAGTCACCCAGTAGCCTGCAGAGCCGCCACTGCGGTGGCATTTCTGCGCCTGGGGACAAAAGGCCGTTCTGGGGACTTTGAGCTGGTTGTTCCTTCACTCTGGCTCCAGGCGGCTGGGGCAGATGCTGAGCGATGGGGCAG
>NW_010409334.1:3437-4094 GCF_000710305.1 Buceros rhinoceros silvestris
TGTTGAGCGGTTTGTTCCGTCCCTCTGGCTCCAGGCGGCTGGGGCAGATGCTGGGCGATGGGGCAGGGGGTCTTTCCCCCGCAGCAGCTGCAGCCCACCCGCCACAGCTCCTTAACTTGCTGGTCCAGTCAGTCTTGACCCTGAGGTTTGGTTGATGCTCCTCGCGCACGTGCCTGATCAGCACCTCCCTTCCCCGCCTCCCATCTCCTGCTGCATCCCCGACGGCGCTGGGATGGCTTGGCGGCGGCGGACCGGCATTTCAGAGGTGCGGGACAAAGCGGATGCGCTGGGAGTACGCCAGGTCCACCACGTAGAGCAGCAGGTTCACGTAGGTGAAGATGGCGATCACCAGCTGGCTGTCCCAGGGGCACCGGCCCTTGGCGCAGAGGCCGGGGCGCCGCGGGGAGCCGTACTTGCTGTCGAAGCAGAACACCGGCCAGATGACCGCAGCGCTCACGTACAGCAGCACGGCCCCGACGGTGTAGATGACCACGGAGCGCTCGAAGGGGAACCACAGCAGGGCGGTCTTACCTGTGACGCTGAAGGCCACCACCACCACCGTCGCCACGAAGCAGAAGCTGTAGACAGCCACGCACCACTGCGTCGCCACGTACCTGCTGTACTGGCTGGCGTTCACCAACGGCCCAAAGAAGATGC
>NW_010409334.1:4192-4843 GCF_000710305.1 Buceros rhinoceros silvestris
TGTCGTTCACCAGCGCCCCAAAGATGATGCAGGCCACGAAGGCCTGCACGATTTTCAGGAGCCCGGAGACAGTGGCCATGTAGCTGCTGACTTGTCCGGGCTTTGCCCTGGTTAAGAACACCTCGGCGGCGTACGTGAGGAAGAGGAGGCCTGCGAAGACGCTGGCTGCGATGCGGAAGTCTCTCACCTCACAGCCGATGGGGTAACAGTCCAGCTGGACGAAGTAGAGCGGGTAGATGACCGCGGCCGTGACCGACATGAGCGTGGCGAGCATGGCAAAGGCAGCGGTGAAGTTCCCCCAGGAAATGCTCAGGCAGCTGTGCAGGTGCGTGAACTCGCAGGTCATGATGAAGACCGTGATGGCGAAACAGAAGGTCCAGACAAACATGCAGAAAGTGCCATACGCTGCGCTGAACCCCCCCTGGTGAGCTACCAGGCTGAACGTGGTGCAGCCAAACGTCATCTGCAGCAACCGAGCTATCCCCACAGGGGCCGTCACAGCAGCGGTGTTCAGGTACGGCCCTCCCGTGCTCTCCATCATCTTTCCAGGCCAGCGAACAACGCACTTAAAGCACCCCCCCAAACGTCCTTTCAGGCTTTTGCTGCTTTGTCCTGAGTCACACCTGGTTCTGCATCAGCGGAGCGGTCGCG
>NW_010409334.1:5301-5699 GCF_000710305.1 Buceros rhinoceros silvestris
GGTCGTCTCGCTCCGCTTTCTCAGGTCCGAAACCTGCCCCCTGTGTCCTTTCACCGTCTCCTTTCCCACACGATGGCTGCAAGGACCGCGTTCTCCCCGGAGACTGACGTTTATTCCGTTTTAGCTCTGCAGCTGTAGCTCTCTGCTGTGCCACTCGCAGGAACCCAGGAGTATAAATAGGGGCTGTATTAATAGTTCTGGAATGAGTCCTGCCCCCCGCAACTGCTGTGAGCGGGTGTTATTTAACACTGATACTGCAAGCTCCATCAGAGGCTCTTGCTTATCCTGCTGTTCCTCTGGAAGCGCTGGGGTCACTGGGACGCTGCTGTTCTCCCAGCAGGCGCCCCGCGCACGGCGCTGCCTGTCGAGGTGGGCTGTGCTCCAACCACGCTGCAGCA
>NW_010409334.1:5839-6725 GCF_000710305.1 Buceros rhinoceros silvestris
CCACGCTGCAGCAACAGCAGCTCAGTCCTGCAGACCCAGAGCCCCTGAGCGGGGGCACAAGCCCGAAAGCATCACAAGCCCTATAAAAGGATTTGGGCCAGAGGCGAGGATAAAGGCTGACTCACTCGGCTCCATTTGATCTGGAGCAGTAATAGATTTACCTGCTGTGAAAGGCTCTGCTCTGCTTTCAGCAAGAGCAGCAGTATGTGGCTGAGAAGGTTTTGAGCACCAGTCCTCACCTTAAACTCCTCCCTGTCTCTGTTTTACTTTTATGGGAACCAGTCATTCTTGTGTCTCTAAATGCTAAACCCAAACACAATTGTAAAAAAAAAAAAACCAAACAAACCAAAAAATTGCTTGATATTCCCAGCTCTGTTTTGGAACACTGATTTCAATATACACCGTCCAACCCCCCCTCCTGTGGGATCAAAGCCTTCCCCAGGAGCCACCTCTCACATACATTTCCCCAGACTTGGTCTCTACCCACAAGTCTCTTAGTTCTAGGGCTAAAAGCCCAAAGACAATTTCTGATGTAGTTTCAGAATGGGAAGAAAGAAAACACAACGTAGTAGAAGAATTCCTCACTTACCTCACGCCAGCGCTGCTGACTCCTCCCCTGCAGACCAGCTCTTGCTGTGCTGGTCCCAGTGAGGAAGCAGGGTCGTCCCAGAGCTCAGGATGACCCAGGGCCAGCCCAGCCCAGCCCAGCCCAGCCCAGAGCCTTGAAACCACTTGGAATGCTTCAGGTAGTCACCAGCTGTGCCGATAAAGTCTGTACCTTCCCAACGGGGAGTCGTAATCGACCCTCGGCTTGGCACAAGAGCCACTGCTGAATGTCATCGTTCCCCATTCCTGCGTTAACGCAGTGTTGTGGCACCCACCAGCC
>NW_010409334.1:6820-7261 GCF_000710305.1 Buceros rhinoceros silvestris
TCCTGCGTGAACGGTGTGTTGTGCCCCCCCCCAGCCACTCGCCGCGCAGTGCTGGTTGCTATGAAGAAGAGCTGGTAAAAGGGCGTCTGCTGCGGTTTGTGATCTGAGCACCCAGCTCTGCGGGTGCCTGGGTTTGTCCAGGTGAAGGACGCTGCTCCCCTTCTCCCTTCCTGGTGCTGTGACTGGGGACTCGGAGGGGCCGGTTCGGGGAGCTCAGCCCGCTGGCGCCAGCTCTGCTCTGCTTTTCCCTGGAGCTGCGCAGGGTCGTATCGCACAGCAGCGGCGGGCAGCGCACGGGCTGCTCAGGAACAGGTTAAGTGAATATTACAGCTGCACGTCGCTTGTGATCCAGCTGTGCCTTAAGACGAGAGACAGTGGGGACAGACATAGGTGACAGCAGGACTGCGCACGCTGAAAAGCAGTGGCCAGTGGCTGGAGGCC